>NC_056732.1:1350852942-1350919849 GCF_019279795.1 Protopterus annectens
TTGAGTTCACTTAGATAAAAAAAACGCCTTTAGATACTGACCTGACCCTAGCTAGCTGGTTGGTTTGTTTTTCTCATCTCATTGTTTTCTCCAAATCCTGGTTCATAGCCCCCACCCCCCTGTTCTCCCAGCATAATCCTATTGTAAGTTTCCTAGCCCTGTCAGTCCTATTTTTCTCCTCTCACAGCTTTCTCCAAGTCGTGGTTCAAGCCACTCTGTTTGCTCTCACTTCGCTCAGGCTGACTCCGCTCCCCTACCCTACCCCCATTCCAACCCGCCCCCACTTTCCTCAAACATATACTCTCACTTTAATTAACCACACCCACTCAGTTTCCTCCTTCCAGCCAATCCTAGCTATCCAGTCACTCAAAACTACCTCCTCCACCCTATTACTCGAACTCTTAACTACCCTCACTTCTTTAAATCAGCATGTAACACGTTACTTATCCTACTTAATGGCCTCCTCCTACTCACTCTTTCCTACTACCACCACTCCCACTGTTCTACTATCATCTCCCTCAGTTACTACAATCCACTGACCTCTATAAACTTCTCGATATCCCCCTCACTGTTTACTCACTTTCAAACTCTGACATAAATTTAAAATACTTTTCCCTCCCTCTCCCCCCACAAAATCTAAACCAAAATTTCTCTTCTACAGCCCCCTTACTACAGCATACAGACCCTCCTTTCCAAGCCTGGCCCACCCTCCAGCCCAACCACAGGTACCCATGCTCACCTCTCTAATACCTCCACTATATTACCTGACCATTCTCCCTCTTCATCCCCCCTATACCCGCTATCCAAACTCCTCCACCTTACACCCCAAAACCATGAAAATGCTCTTCCCTCAATATTCAACGCATTACTAACAAAGCTACTTCTTTCCATGCCCTTATTGCTCTCTGCAACTCTGACATTCTCACCCCCTCAGAAACATGGTTGTAACCCCATATTACAAAATTTGAAATCCTCCCCCTGGTTACAACATTCTCCTCCTAGACTAACACAAGAAACGAGTTGGTGGTATAGCTATTGTGTACTCTGACAAACTTTCTCTCCATCTTCTAACTACATCTCCTCCCCAATTGCCATCCAGATGAAATTCTTACTGCTAACTGTAAATTAAATAATCACAAAAACCTAGCAATAGTAGCAATTTATATCCCACCTGACAACATCCCTACCCTTGAACACTTTTTCTTTCCTGGGTATCTCAAAACATCTCTTATGAGACTATCATCCTAGGTGATGACAATATTGACTGGAACTCCCTTAATTCCTACTCTGCTAATGCTTGCATCATTCTCTTTGGATTCTCTCAACTCATCACCTCTCCCACCTGTATCAATAAACACACAAGTAACAGCATTAACTTGGACTGGATCCTCACCTCTAACCCAAATCTGCTACCATTCTACCAGACTCCTTCAGTGACCATCTCCCTACTCACGTGTTATGATACTCACCTCATCTGCAAAACCTCACCAATACAAAGACCACTGTAATCTCTCTAATTTCTACCCAGATACCTTCAGTAACCTTCTCTCCTCTATTAACTGGTCCTTTCTCTACACCCTTCCTCTCAATGAGACTGTCTTCAAATTTAACAACACCTTCCTGAATATCCTAAACTCTTTAGCCCCCACTAGAAAAATAAGAGTAAATGCAGACTATGAGGCAGCACCTGGAAAAAATCTCCCTTAGCCATCTTCAGCTGTAGAGAACTTAGGAACCTAACCAAGAAACAAGTCAATCAGGACAAAAAGCAATACTATCAAAAACCACTAGATAACCCCAACTTCAACACACAAGTTTTGGAATAGTATCAACAAACTCTTGTATCCTGGCAACCCTTCTACCCCAAGCCCCTGTCCTAACATCTCACCTACAGACACTGCCTCCTTTCTTAAGTCCTTTTTCATCGACTTATAAAAAAGTTAACTAAACCTGACAACACTTCCCTCTCCCCCTTATGATCCCCTTCCCTCTACCAGTTCCACCCTCTTTCGTCTTAAATCTGTCCCTACTGCATAAATCAGATCTCTTCTTACCAAACTGAAAACCTGCTTCCCCTATGCTGACAACTTACCTCCTCTATTCCTTAAACTTGCAGCTAACTTGTTGCACATCCAGTCTCCATATTAGTAAATAGGTTGATTCAAGAGAACACAGTCCCTGGCATCTGGAAAAAATCCTGTCATATCTGTCCTCAAAGGTGGCAGTTCAACTGAAACTCTACAGACCTATCACCATTCATAACCAGCTTCTCAAACGCATCATATAAGACAACCTGTTAAATCCCACCCAACAATGTTTCCGTCCTCACCACAGAACCTCTACAGCTCGCATTTCATTTATACAGAATATTGCTAAAACATGGGACAATAACAGACTAGTTTCATGCCTCTTCCTTGACCTATCTAAAGCCTTCGACACCGTTTCCCATACCCTACTGTTCTCAAATTATTCTTCCCTTAACCTCTATTCTACTGTACTATGGTTCTCCAGTTAACTGTCCAACAGATTCCAGTCCATCAAATGCCTTTCTTTCTCCTCCCCCTTCGTCCCAATCCAAACAGGTGTCCCCAAAGGGTCAATCCTTGGACTCTTCTTTTTAATATCTTTACAAATAACCTACACACTTCCTGTCCAAACTCCTCACTAATACAATACGCAGATGACTCCACTATTATCTCATGCTCTGATAACCTTCCCCAGCTTTTTGCTCTTATTCAGGATTCCCTCCGTTCAGTCGAAAAATGGCTGGCCAGTAATCAGCTACTTCTCAATCCTAAAAAAAAAAACTTCTACTCTTCCTTTCCAAATCGCTGCAGCAACATAAAAATACATCCACTGTATCTTCTCTTACTAGTACAGTTCTCTGTTGAACCACATACTAAACTTCTGGTTGTAATCATACATAGATGACCAACTAAAGTTTGACATGCATATGCAGCAAGCTATCCGAAAGACCCACCAAAAACTTGGTCTCTTATGCAGACTTAAAAAATACCTCCATATTAATGCCAGACGTTCTCTAGCTCAGACTTTCTTTCTCCCAGCCTTACTCTGTGCAGCCCCTATTCTCACCAATATTCAATCCAATCTATTAGCTAAACTTGAAACCACCTACAACAAGACAGCAAGATTCACTGCCAGTCTTCCCTATCGCTCTCACCACTGCATAGCTTTTAAAAAACCTACCCTGGCTTGAGCTCCATAACAAACTCCTCCTTCCCTAACTCCACACCTCGCACACACTATTTTAAGTCAGTCCTCCAGCTGTCCTGCCTTTACAAACCTCATCACTCCCTACTCTTCCAAGCACAGACCCGACACCTCTTGGACATCCAAATATTGGCAAACTTTTATACAGTCACTCCATTGCCAATGCCTGGAACAAACTTCCCATTTCTCTAAGAACAAACGGTAACTTCCTTAACTTCAAAAAAACTTCTAAAAGGACTTATTTACTAATTCCTAGACCTGTCCTTGTCCCACTTCCCACCTAAACTACTCCCTCTCCTCTTCCACTTCCCATCTCAGCTCTCGCACTTTACCATAACAACTACTTTATGGTCTCTATTTCTCTCTGATGGTAATTGTTATCTAACTTTTTATATTATATTTTATATACTTAATATGTATCATGAATGTTTAAATCCTCAATATTACTCTTGTATTCTAATATGTTCAGTTATAAGTTGTATTCTGTTTCTCCTGTGTATATACACTTGTATGTTAATATTGTATAATGTTTTGTTTTTGTATTTATCTGTGGAGCTTTTCTCCTCAGGTCTCTACTGAAAAAGGGCTCTGCAGCCCAATCCGACTAACCCGGTTAACAAATGCCAAATGAATAAAATTAAGCAAGCAGTCTTTCCCACCTCAGAGGGCTATCAGTTTGCCTTATCTGCAGGTGGGTGACTCTTCTCTTACCATTTGTTGTACCTCAGACCCCTCATCTTTTACCCCAAATCCTTCTAGTGTAGCACCTACCTCCACTATGGACCAGTGGTCAGTCAAGTCCTCTGTGGCTAGTGGGGTCCTTCAGTGGTAAAGGGAGAGGCACTCTTGTTGGTCCTGGGAGAGGAAACCAGGAAAATGTTCCCTATTGTGTCAGAAGGCTGTACCCATCCCTCTGGAAGCTGCTGTTGTCATTAGTAACGCAGTTGGCCCCATTTTATCCCGTCAAAAAGAAAATCAACCAAATATGTTCTACTACCCCTCAATTTCCTTTGAATCAGAGTAGTTTACCTGGTCTAGCTCAAATTCAGGCTATTGATCCTTCGGGTAAAGTAGTTTCTAGTAAAAGAAGATTCTTAATCTGAACAGGAAGATGCAGGGAAGGATACAGTTTTTTCCCTCAGATTTCTAATTCAGATTCTGAGGAGAGCTTAGATGTCCTTCAAGGATGCATCTGCAGTCATAACATATGGGTTGTCCTGCCTCAGGCAGGCCTTTGGTCGGCCGGATTCCATAGTCTGGGTCATGCCTCGGCTGATGTCGCACTTTCCCCGACGTCAGAGCGTCTGGGGTATAAAAGCATCAGCCGACGCCATCTTCCTCAGTCTTTCTTGCCGCGCGGTGCCCGAAGCAGAAGCAGTTCGCAAGTGCCGGTCAGCCAGCTCCTTTGATTCAGCTACCGAAGACTTCGAAAAAGCTAAGTACCCCGTTGGGGACTCTTTCTTGCCTCAGCCGATGTCAGATAAAGTGAATAATTGTTTAACTTGTGGGAAACAAATACCTCATAAGGATTTCCACTCTTACTGCCTCCCTTGCCTAGGCCCGGTCCCCCACCTCTCGGCCTGCCCTGCCTGTGCTTCCTTCAACCGACGCTTAGGCGTCTGTCGGAGTTTGCAGAGGAATATTTTGGGGCTAACTGCGTATATAATGCCGTCGGAGACTCCGACTTCCATGTAGTTAAAAGCGGAAGGACAAGGACCGACCCTCGCCCGCGGTTTGGCTGAAACCTCGGTCAGGCCTACATGAGTGTCTCGGTTTGGCTGAAACAGAGTCCTCGGTGCTTCCTGTTGCCGAAACCTTACAACCGACTACCTCGGCCTTGGAGGATCCGGCCGAGTCGGTTATTGAACTACCTACGGAAACCGGTGTCCAGGACATGTCCGACACCGTCCTTTTAGACAAGTCCACCCCTGCACGTGGTGCAGCCAGACCCCCTGCATCCATGTCCATTAAGGCCTTCTCTAGGGCTAAAGCTGCCAAACTTGCCAAAGCTTTGCCTCCCAAGTCTACCTCTCACAGGCCTTCTACCAGCACTCAAATTCTCAGCCTAGCAGAGGATCTAATCTCCTTAATTAGAGGTTCTCAACCTCACCCGGACAGGGGCTCTCTTCCACCTCCAGACAAAAGGCCCAGGGTTGAGCCCTCTGACCCCACTCTTCAGATGAGTCACGGATGAATCTGTGTTGTCAAACACCAGCAGGAGGCTTATTCGGCCTACGAGGATTCTGATGCTGAAGAATCTATTCCTTCGGCCTCCCCTCCTGAAGAGTTTTCATTTGGTGAGACACTGCATTCTATGAGAGAACATTTCTAATGGCAGGGCCAGGAATTTTCTGATTCCAGAAAAAGATTAAGGACCCTTTTGCATTTACCTCAGCATAGGCCTTTGGCTATACCTCCTGTTTTGAATGTTATTGATGATGTGTACTCTGATGCTAGTACAGCCCCTGATTCTCTCCCTCCGGCTCCTGCCAAACCTGATAGGTACCACAGGGTCCCGGATTCTCATTTTCACTTGTACACGGCCCACACTGCAGACCCAGAAACCATTTCACAGGGCCCAAAAGGGGTTGCAGCTGCCACTGCTAAAAATCCTTTGCCTTCTGAAAGGGAATCTAGAGCTTTAGAGCGATGGGGAAAGAAATTTTATACTTCCGCAACTGTTTCTATGAGGGCATTAAATTGTCTATTCCGTATGATTCAGTACCAAGAGTATTTGTTAGATTAATTGTATAAGAAGCTTTCCTCCTCTGAGCCCCTTGACTGTAAATCTCTTCAGGATCTGGTACATAACTCACAGCAGGTTAGCAACCATTTTTTGCAATGTGGTTATGATGCACTGGAAGCTTCATGTAGGTCAGCAATGACTGGATGGAGCTGTTATACGAAGGCATGCCTGGTTGAAGGAACAATCTCTACCGGACCATGTTAAAGCTAAGCTCCTGGATGCTCCAATGGATAAACAAAAATTATTTGGTTCCACGGCCCAGGAGGTCTTAAAGAAGTTTGAAGAAAAGGCAAAATCTGTGCAAACAGTCAAGGACTTTCTGCAGGTACAACCACCGAGATTCAGCAGAAATTGGCCTACTAAGAATTGGTCCTTTCCGGACTCAGACAGATCACAGAGAGGCAGGAACAGGCGTACCAGAGGTAGAGGGCAAGCTAGAGGCCACTACAGAGGCCGTCAGTGGCAACCACCCAGCCAGAGAGGTAGTGCAGGAACAGCAACAACAACTGCTACACCAGGACAAACACAATGACTTATTTTTGACTCCGCCAACCAGGGCTCAATTAGAAGCACCATTGGGCAGAAAGCTTTCTTTATTTTCAGAAAATTGGCATTACATTACAAGGGACTCATGGACACTGCAAATAATAGACAAAGGATACAGGTTCCATTTCCACACATTGCCAAAAAGAAAAGGAATGCCAGACCTGCCACCAAGTCAGAGGGCAGAGGCTTTGAAACAAATCAGCAAATTACTGCAAATGAAAGCCATGGAGAAGGTTCCTCTCTCAGAACAAGGCCAAGGTTTCTATTCAAGGTTATTCCTTGTTCCAGGGAAAGAAAATCAATGGAGGCCTATTCTAGATCTGTCCACACTGAACACTTACCTCATTGTGCCGAAATTCAAGATGCTGACCCTACAGCAGCTTCTTCCCATGCTGGGCAAGGAGTCTTGGCTGTTGACACTAGATCTCAAGGAGGCATACCTGTATGTTCCCATTCGACAAAGTTGCAGAAGACACCTCAGATTTCTTGCAGGATCAGAGCGTTATCAATTCTCAGCATTGCCCTTTGGCTTATCTACTGCGCCCAGAGTATTCACGAAATGCCTGGCATCAGTAATTGCACACTGCAGACTTCAGGGGATTCAAATCTACCCATATCTGGATGACTGCTTGATACAAGCGGACAGCAAGACAAATTTGTTAAAGGACTTGGACTATGCCATCCAGCTATTACAGGCCTTGGGATACACAGTCAACATCCAAAAATCAAGACTTGTACCATCCCAAAGGATAACCTTTTTGGGTGCAGATCTAGATACAACCACCCAGATGGCCTTTCTCACAGAAGAAAAACAGAAACAACTTCCAGATTACTTCAAAAATCTGACAAGACAAACTCTGCTAACTGCAAGGAAGATCCTGCAGGCCCTGGGTTTCATGGCATCCTGCATAATACTAATTCCACAAGCCAGGCTACATATGAGAAGATTGCAATGGTACCTAAGGAGTGTATGGACTCAGCACAGTCACAGCTTAGAAACTCCTGATTCCAATCATACCTTGCCTTCAAAAGGAATTCTTGTGGTGGGCTCAAGCCTGCCAGACCAACAGAGGGTTGCCTTTCTTCAAACCAAAAGCAAGCCAAACCATCACCACGGACGCTTCAGACCGAGGTTGGGGAGCGCACATGGAGGACAGATGTATCCAAGGGCTATGGTCTCAAGGGCAACTGCAAATGCACATAAACCAAAAGGAAATGCTGGCAGTGATGCATGCAAATCGAGGCTTTCAAGCCTTTCCTTCAACAAGGTCACCTGCTAATAAGGACAGACAACACCACAGTTATGTGGTACATAAACAAGCAAGGAGGCACGCACTCCTACCCTCTATGCAGACTGGCTATGAATCTATGGGATCTTTGTTTGAAACACAATATACAACTGCAGGCCCAGTTCGTGCCAGGGAAAGACAATACTCTGGCAGACAGCTTAAGCAGAACTACCATGGATGCACACGAGTGGATGCTGCACCCAGACATCTTCTTACTCATAACACAGACATGGGGAAGGCCCGAGATAGATCTGTTCGCCTCACCCCACAATCATCAACTGAAGATTTTCTGCACAAGGACATACCATCCACAAGCATGGAAGGTGGACTCTCTCTCATTCAGCTGGAAAGCCCGAAAAGTCTATGCTTTACCACCAGTCCCATTAATGTCCAAGGTTTTATTGAAGATCAGGGCAGAACAGCCAAAAGTGATTCTGATGGCTCCAGACTGGCCAAGGCAGCATTGGTACCCACTGTTGAAGAGCTTGTCACAGACGAAACCGTGGCCTCTCCCATTATGGGCTCTTCTTCTGGCGCAGAACAATTACAAGATCCTGCATCCCAACCTAAAGACCTTGCAGCTAACTGCCTGGAGAATACCATGACTCCTTCCCAGGACAGCTTATCCCAGAGGGTAAAGGACATTATTATGGGCTCGCCCTTCCACAAGGAAGGCATACTCAGCAAAATGGAAAAGATTTCTCATTTGGAACACAACAAAAGGCCTTGATGCGACAGTGATGAACATGTCACATATACTGGAATACTTAGCAGAATTGTTCCACAAAGGCCTGTCTTATTCTTTCATTAAAATACATGCCTCAGCAATTTCAGCAGAATACAATGTAAATCCACCTGTCTACTCGCATCCTCTCTTAAAACAATTTCTCAGAGGAATCAAAAACATCAAACCTCCAAGGAGACCACCTTTACCTACTTGGGACCTTAACTTTGTGCTGGAAAAACTAACACTTCCTCCATTTGAACCAGCAGCATCGGCAGATCCACAGTTTCTATCCTGGAAAACTGCATTCCTTCTGGCCATAACTTCAGCAAGAAGAGTATCTGAGTTACAAGCTTTAATGGCAGTGCAGCCATTTCTTATTTTTCATCAGGACAGAGTTGCACTAAGAACCAACCCAACTTTCATGCCAAAGGTGGTATCTAGAGTATACTTGAACCAAGCTTCATTTGCCTACTTTCTTCCCAAATCCACAAAATAAAGGGGAGAAACTTCCACACACTCTGGATATCCACAGGCAGTTACGCTGCTATTTGGACAGAACTAAGAGTTACAGAAAGACTGACCAACTGTTTGTAGCTTACGCTGCTGGGACACAAGGAAAAGCAATTTCCAAACAGACAATTTCAAAATGGATAGGAAATTGCATTCGCTTTTGCTACTCCTTTCATGGAAAGACTGTTCCTGTGAATATTAGGCCTTATTCCAAGAGAGCCACAGCCACCACTACAGCCTTCCTAAGAGGGGTGGCTACTAAGGACAGTTTAGAAGCTGCTACATGGAGCTCCATGCATACTTTTGCCAAGCATTACAATCTACCCTTATACTCCAGATCCAGAGCAGGTTTTGCTACTGCAGTCCTGCAGGGTCTCTTAACTACACCATCATTTTCTTAGTACCTCCACCCCCAGATTGGCTATGGTATTCTACCCATATGTTATGACTGCAGATGCATCCTTGAAGGACATAGTACAGTTTTGTACCTACCATAAATGTAGATGTCCGATAGGTATGCATCTGCAGTCAGGTTTACCCTCCCTCCTTCCCCTCTGTGGTATTCCTAGGGTGCTTACCCCTTCATTAGCTAGCTGGGGGAATCTGTTATGGTGTATTTGTTTGTATATATATATATATATATATGTATATATGTTTGCATTATGTTTGGAATTTTTTGGCATTTTATCCAAATTTAGCCTTCATAGAGGGCACCTGGCATCTGGGGCAAGAAAAACTGAGGAAGATGGTGTCGGCTTATGCTTTTATACCCCAGACGCTCTGACGTCGGGGAAAGTGCGACATCAGCCGAGGCCAGACCCAGACTTTGGAATCTGGCCGACCGAAGGGCTGCCTGAGGCAGGACAACCCATATGTTATGACTGCAGATGCATACCTATCGGATATCTACATTTATGGTAGGTACAAAACTGTACTTTTCTGCTTCTGTCTCTGGGAGTTCGTAGGTTCATAGGTCTTTAGTAGGCTAACGACCACAAGGGCATTTTTAAGCCTAGACCTGTCCTTGTCCCACTCCCACCTAAACTACCCCCTCTCTTCTTCCACTTCCCATCCCAGCTCTCGCACTTTACCATAACTACTACTTTAAGGTCTCTGTTTCTCTGATAGTAAGGGCACCGCAGCCCAATCTGACTAACCCGGTTAACAAATGTCAAATAAATAAAATTAAGCAAGCAGTCTTTCCCAACTCAGAGGGCTATCAGTTTGCTTTAGACTAGATGGATGGCACAGTGGCTGAATGGTAGCGTTGTCGCCTCACAGCAAGAGGTTCTCCGGTTCGATTCTCAGCTGGGGTGCCTTCTGTGCAGAGTCTGCATGTGCTCCCTGAGTTTGTGTGGGTTTCCTCTGGGTGCTCCGGTTTTCTCCCACGTTACCAAGACATGCATCTGGAGCATTTCTCCCCGGGCCTCCGCTGAAAATTGGTTTCATTCCAAGTCAGACTTTCCCGGTTAACAAATGTTAAATAAAATAAAAATCCTAACCATGCATCCCATATCTCTGACAAGTTCTGATACCCTTGACGAGTGCAAGTAGGGGTTTGTGAGATGAAACATTTACAAGCAGGGGCCTGGGAGATGAACCATTTACAGGTTGCTTGTGTCCATTAAAGACATAGGTGCCAAACCAGGGATGAATTTCCTGTTCCCCATCCCATTGTCCAAGTTGCCCCTGAATTGAGTTAGGGAGGAACTCTGCTTCACATGGATGTGGAGCCTATTCCATAGACTGGGTAGTCTCTGGAATACATATCTGTTTCTCCAGCAGGTCTTATTGATATTACAGGCAAGGTTTAAGTCTTTAGAATGGGTAAGTTTGATGCTGTTTGTTTTTTGGATATGCAGGAGGTCCATCAGAGTGAGGTATGCCAGGAGCATATCTCCCCTCAAAAGTCTGTAGAAGACAGAATACAGGGATAGTGCCTTGAGGTGGTCTGCACAGGACATTTTATTTGTGCCCTGTACTCTTTTAGTGAGGAACCTCTGTGAATGTTCCAATTGTTGGCTGTGCCTGGTTAAGTACATACCAAAGGGGGCATTGTACTCAATGATAGGTCTGATGAATGCCGAATACAGTGAAGCAATGACTTCCTTGGACTTAGATGCCATACTTTTGTTTATAAGCTGCGCAACATAGAATGATTTCCTCAGTACTGTAGACACGTGATGATTAAAGGCAAGATTACTGTCTATGCGTATCCCTAAATCCCTAACTACTGGGTCACCTCTAAGGGGTGTGTTGTCAGTATGATAGCTACCAGGGTGGATGACTTCCCAAAGTGTACTATTATGCATTTCTTGGCATTTAGCTTTAGTCCATGGCTATGACACCAGTTGTTTGTCTGTGTCAGTGTGGGATTCAATGACAGCTGCTAATTTGCAATCATCTGCAAATTTAGTCAGCCAGAGACCACTGACATTGGCCTTTATTTCAGATAAGTAAATGCCAAAAAGGACTGATCCCTGAGGGACTCTACTCGTGACTGGCCTCTTTGTCGAAGTGGACTCCCCATTTCTAACTTCCTGGGTCCTGTCTGTGAGCCAGTTGGCTATCTACCAGGTGACATACGAGTTTGTGCCTTGGCCAGGTCAAAGTAGGCAGTGTGAACCATTTTTCCCTCATCCATTGCTTTGGTTACCTTCTCAAAGAAGTCGCCCAGGTTCAGAAGGCACAATCTGCCCTTGATGAAACCAAACTGGGTTGGGTCCAGTGTCTGGAGGTTTATTGGAGGCTACAGTTAAGTAGCAATTCCAGAGGCCCTGATAGGTCATTTTTCATGCTATTTAGGAGGCATCCTGGGATATTGTTTGGGCCCATTGATGCAGTGTTCTTGGTCCTAGAGACGGCGTTAAGGAACTGTTGTCTAGTGATAGTAGGGGGGAGTTACAGTTGATGGTATTTCTTGAGGGAGAGAGGGGCAAAGTTGGAGTTGAATTTATCAGCCAGGAGGTTTGCTATATGTTCTGGCTCAGTATATGTTTACAATTAGCTCTACACACAGTTGTGTATTGCCTTTGAGGTTGCAGGCATAGCAAGAATGCTTTGTGGTTGTCCTTGGCCTGGGAGGCCAAGCTTAACTCAAATTTGACTTTGGTAGAATTTATTTGTTCTGTGAGTTGTTTAGTTTGAGACTTCTTTCATCCTGCTGGGTGCTGCACCTCCTAATTTTTGCAATGATTTTCTTCCTTCTGTTATATAGCCTGTTGATTTTGTGATTCCACCGGGGGGAGGGGGTTGCTTTTTGAGTTACTTCTGTACTTCCTCCTGTTGGGTACAGCTTCCTCTGTGCAGCTATTGACATGCTTGTGCGGGGTGTCTGTGAACAGTTTTGTACAGGCAGCAGTTTTATGAGAATTTATGGGGGTTTGAAAATTTGTCAGGTTTATCACTTAATAGCAGGAGGTTACCCTTAGAGTAGATTCTGAATATTCAGGTTCAGCTAAGGGTCAGGTTTTATTTTTTACTTCAAAGGAAACCATTTTGTGGTCTGACCTTACCAGGAAGGCTTTACGTTTCTGGTTAAAGGCTTATAGTGCCTGCATATTTGAACTGTTTCTTACTGAAATTGGTACACCTTGTTTGCTTTAGCATAGACTAGATCCAGGCCTGCTGAATCTAGCTTTGTTTGTATGCTTGTTGTTTGTTTGCTTGTTATTTCCCTGAAACGCTAATTCCACCTAAAACACGGCTTTTCAGCGCTTCTGTGGATCCCTAGTGATATCTGCATTGGTCACTGTACTTATTTCCTTGTTTCACTTGAATGAAAGTTACTGCTTGTCGTTTTTGCATTTAAGTTACCTGTAGCACATTGCATTTAAGTTACCTGGCACTTGCTCACTAAAGCAATTATATAAGTCGGCACTAAAAAATTAAAAGCACTACACCCTCACAAACTCCCCTTGAGTACCTTGTTGCCCATTGGCCCTTTTTTTTCAATTATAAAGGAATTCCCAATACTATTCTAGCATGTCCAAAGGTCAGTTGTCAATCTCCTCTCCGGTCCAGCTGGTGAATCTGGGAATCTTGAGGCAATGTTACAGCTACCTCATGTACACAGACAACCCTCTCCTCCTCCCAACAAATTCCAACACATGAGAGATGCAACCATATAGCCAAACTGGAGGCTAAGCTCTCTCAACTCAGATCTGCCTAAGCAGCAGAGACCTCCAGAGCAGACACCCAAGCAACCGCTACCCCAAAACAAAACACGTGCAACACATAGCTCACAAAGCCAGTGTGCCGAACAGTCACAGCCCTTAAGGCTAAACAACACACCTGATACACTTGTAATAGGTGACTCTATCGTCAGGCACACTGACGTCCCGCTCACCAGGCTGAACAAGGAGAAGATCACGGTGAGCTGCCTGTCGGGCGCTAGGATCCGACACATAACACAAGCACTCGGGTCACTCCAAGGCAAGTACAAATATGACTTGGTCATTGTCCATGCTAGTGTGAATGACCTGAGACGTACCTCCCTGGAATACATGAAAAGAGGCATAGAGGAGCTCTCTGAGCATGTAGCCCAGGCCGGTATGACCCTGACCTTGAGTAGCATCTTACCCTCACCAAGAATGATGCCACAATATGAAGACAAGATGATCAATTTCAACAACTGGCTTAAGTATTGGTGTCATTCAAAGGGGATCCAATGCCTGTCAGCCTGGGATGACATGCTCGACAAGCCACGATGCTTCGCTAGGGATGGCTTGCACCTATCACCCCTGGGCTTTCGGCAAAGGCTCTTGCTACCCCCATAGTGCCTTTTTTAGGCAAGGCTCAAAAGACAAACCCACTTCTATAGGTATCACAAGGGATAAGAAACTGAGTAGTGCTACTCAACGCCAGAAGTCTAAACCTCAAGATGCATGCATTCGCAACTCTCCTTAGCATGGAGAACATCAATATCTGTGCAGTAACAGAAACCTGGTTCAAGGCTCCCGAGAGCACCCCAGCACTACCAGGTTATACCTCATACCATGCTTTTCGGCCCCAAAACTTGGACCGAACCACAAAAGGAGAGGGAGTATCAATATTCGTCAAAGATACCCCACACCTCCAGGTTGGTGGCACAGCACGAAGCATCGGAGACTATCCATGTGCAACTAACAGTGGATAAAACTGCCTTCCAGTTTATAACCTGCTACAGACCACCCTCCCAAACCCAGGAACTCCACTCGGCCTTCATGAGAACACTGGAAAATATGAAGGTCTCTCCAAACACCATTATATTGGGCGACTTCAACTACCCAAACATAGACTGGGAGCATTACTCTAGCTCCAACACCCTAGCCCAAAGGTTCCTAGAATTTATAAACTCAAATGCTATGGAACAACTTGTTACCACTCCCACAAGAGGGGAAAACATACTGGACCTGATCATCACCAACATGGGGACTCTATGCTCCAGACCAGAAGTGTATCCCTCACTGGTAAGATCAGACCATAAACTAATCTCACTGGATATTCACATCCCGACCCCAACCCCTGCCCAGAAAACCACAGTGAAAAACCTCTCTAAAGCAAATTTCACACTCCTCAAAACCGAGGTGGAATCCTTCAAAGCCCCCGGGCCTGTGGAAAATAATGCCCAGACCGCAGAATCCTTTATAAACGCATTCTGTGAACACCTTCAGGAATGCATGGATCATGCAATCCCAAATAAAACCAAGACCCAATCCTCCAAAGGCAGACGTCCTGTCTGGTGGACCCCAGCCATAAACAAACTATACGATAGAAAGAGAAAGCTACTACATGATGGAGCAAAATCCCAAAAAGGGAAGGCATCTCTGATCAGTATTAGCAAAAAACTACGGGCACTCATAAAATCGTCTGCCAGCTTCGAGAGAAAAATTGCACAGGACACCAAGGATAATCACAAGGCTTTCTTTAGTTATGTTAGTAACCTGGGTGGGAATTCCCAGATATGCTCAGAATTAGCCCAAAATGACAAAAAATACACCGAACCCACAGACATTGCCAACATCCTAGCTGACAGGTTCAGCGCAACCCCCCCCCCCACACCAAAAGGGCAAATATCTATCCCAGCAGAGTGCTGCCCCCTTGACATCTCAGATGCTCAGGTAAGAGCCGCCCTCTCCAAAGCAAGAAACACAGCATCAATGGGACCAGACGGTGTCCCAGGCTGCATCCTACATGAACTCCAAGAAGAGCTAAACCCAAACATAAAACTACTGTTCAGTCTCAACTTTACTACAGGATATGTACCCAAAGAGTGGCGTACAGCAACGGTGGTCCCTCAACGGATCCTGGAAACTATCGCCCCATAAGCCTGACTAGCTTGGTCTGCAAAGCTATGGAAAGGATCATCATGGACTTTATAAATAAAGATATTGGGGACCTACAGACACTGGATCCTACCCAGTTCGGCTTTGTTAAGGGCAGATCCTGCCTCTTAAACCTGGTCGATTTCTTTGAAACAGTCACCAAGGCCATTGACGAGGGGAAGTGGTCCACACAGCCTACCTGGACTTCGCAAAAGCCTTCGATACAGTACCCCACTCGGGCATTATAGATAAGCTCACCAGCTTAAATATAAACTGTCACTAGATGGGTTGCAAACTGACTCAAGGACAGAACCCACATGGTTAGAATTGCTGGAGCCATGTCAGACTCCAAACCAGTTACAAGTGGCGTCCCACAAGGCTCATTCCTGGGTCCTCTCTTGTTCGGTATATATTTCTCAGAGGTACAGGCCAACACGGAAGGACTGTGGCTGACCAAGTTCACAGATGACTGCAAACTGGGCTCCATAATCGACTCTCCAGCCGACACAAGCATCCTCCAAAAGGGCCTCATAGAAACAGACAACTGGTGCCAGAGCCATGGCCTTAAGCTAAATGCCAAAAAGTGTATAGTCATTCCCTTTGGCAAAAACAAAGTGCCCACATATTATCACATAAGTGGTAATCCATTAAGTACAGAAGAAGTAATTAGGGACCTGGGGACCCAAGTTGATAGCAATCTCTCATTTGACAACCACGTGGCCAAAGTGGTTAGAAAAACATTTTATATAGCCCACCTAATCATGAAGGGATTCACATCTAGATCAGGGGAGGTCATCGTGCCTCTTTACTCATCCCTCATCAGGCCCATAATTGAGTGCTATGCCCCTTTTGGGATATATCTTACCAGACACCTGCAGCAACTGGAAAGACCCCAAAAGTACCTCACCAAGAGGATCAAAGGGCTCAAACAGATGCCATATGCTGCCCGGTTAAAGAAACTTCAGCTCTACTCAGTGGCATACCGCCTGCTCAGAGGCGATCTGTGCCTGACGTATAAAGCCATGTCCAGCCCGGAATTAATGGACATGCTGCACCTCAGAAAATCCAAATCCCATCGAGCTACGCACTCGAGAAACTTGAACCTCAGCACTGAAATAAATAGGACATGCTGGAGGGACAGATTCATAACCCAGAGGCTCCCTTCACTCGAATAAAATCCCAGTCCAGGTTAGGCAGAGTCCCTCATTGACTCTCTTCAAGAGGAATCTTGATGAGTGGATGAGGGATCGTAGATTTACCCCGGGTATCACTTCTGTGTTACTGTTAGACAGAGGCACAGTATACTAACCTCGAAAAAGGGCATAGCAAAATTAATTTAAAATGGGTGGCGAAAGCCAAACACACTCTGGCTAGGCTTTTAAATGCCCTAGGGCAGATAGCCTAGTATGAACCTAATGGGTGGTGTGCAGCACTCTCCCATATTAGTGAGGATCAGATCCATTATGGTTCCAGCACCCCTGGTTGGTGTATTGACTATCTGGTCCACGGAGTTTTTGTTTACAAAATCCAGGAATCTCTTTGCCTGTATGTTTGGTGTTGTATAGGATTCCCAGTTAATAGTGGGAATTAGTCACCCATGAATATGGTGTTGGGTTGGATGGTTAGTGTTTCTAATAAACTGATGTACATGGTATGGGTTTCCTGGGTCATAGAGGGGGGACCTATAGCTTACAAGTAAGTGGTATTGTATTTTGCCTATGGTGATTTGAACATGGAGCAGCTCAGTGCATTGTCCTGTTTGACCAGCCTTGAAATATATATATTTTTGATGTAAATAGACATGTCCACCTTTAGTCCCTGCCTGTGAAATAGCTGGTCTAAATGTGTGGAAGGCATTATAACCTTGTACTGTTGGTGTGCTTTCCATGGCTTTAAACCATGTCTCAGTCACTGCACCAACGTCGGCGGTCGATAGGGTGAAGAGAGCTTCTAGGGAGTGTATTTTTTTGTTTAGACTCCTAGCATTGAGTAGTAATACCTTTAGATTTTCTTGGTTTTGATTTGCTATGTAGGAATGGGGGAAGACTATGTTTTAGCTAATATCCGAAAGCCTATAGAGGAGAGGTGCCGACCATCCCTGGCAAAGCAGCACGGTCTGTTGACTATTTCCTGCCATGCTGACTTGTATTGCACCCCCTTAGAATGACACTAAAAAGTAAGCCAATTATTAAAGTCAATCATCTTTTGTTGGTATTGTGGCATCATCCTTGGAAAATATAAAATGCTGCTCAGTGCTAGGCTCATACTAGCCTGATATGCACACACTGAGAGCTCCATGATGTCTCTCTTCATTTAGTCTAGGGATGTACGTCTCAGGTCATTTATTCCCACATGGACTGTGACTGAGTCATATGGGTACTTGTGGCCAGTCACTGAGAATGATCATTGGGTGTGTTGGGTAGAATGCAGTACTCTTGATTCCTTTCCTTCTTAAGATTCAGATGAGTGGCTGCCAAATCTTTCTTTTTTTCACTACTTGCTTAGAATAGTTGTTTTTGAAGCATATTCTGTGGCCCAAGAACTGTATTTCCTTATGCTCCTTGGCAGTCCTAAGAACATTTTATTTAAATGAAAAGAAGTGGATTATGACTGGATGCTGTTGAAATAGTACAGCTCTTCCCAGATAAATTGCACACTTGGCATGTCTGTCATGAGGTGCAATTTTCTCCCCACAGGCAGATCTGAAACCATCTCAGTTTAAGCAATGGCAGCCATAATTTGTCACTCTGATTAAGACTTAGTGCAGTGGAATATCCAAGCCTGCAAAAAGCTCTTGTCTTTCTGCTCATTCCCCCTCTTGCAGCCCCAGTGTGCTCACGTTGTTCTGTTATTAATGTTGTCCTGAATAGTTTGCACTAAATCTAGTTGAGAAGATCGTGTGGTACTCTGCTTCTTCCAGCTACAAAGTGAGATCTTGAGTTGCTGTGTTGAGCTTACAGGCGAGGTCTATAACTCCATCTACTGTGTTTGAATGGGCGTAACTTTGTTGAAGGTTGTGCATTGGGGCTGGCAACTCGGCACGTAAAAATCTACTGCCAATCATTAGCGGACCGGAGTTCCGCTGTGGCGACCCCTAACCGGGAAAAGCCGAAAGACGCAACAACAACACTTGTAAGGAGAACAGTGCCTGGTGAGAGCCAGGGGGAATAGCCAGATTTTATGTAGAATCCACCAGATGAGTGATTTCAGTTCATAGTATTGCTTTAGTTTGCGAAGAGTGTGTGAAAGAAGTGCTACACATGCACTGTCCATTACTGAATTGTCTTGTGTTTTCGCCATCTTGGCTGGCTCACATCCATCAGGTAGGGTCATATAGAGCATCTCGAAATGTATTTTTGGCCACAACTCCATCTTCTTAGGTGGAATCAGCATGGACTGAATGCTTCTATTTTTAAAATAAAAAACGTGCACAAAATCTTTAGGGTTACAAGCAAAACATGCACTTTTGAAAACTAAATTCCCCTGAGCTTAACTCCTGATGTTATCCTATGACCTAGTGGAAATCAGAAGTCTAAATTTATCGTTTGTGAAATAAATGTCTTGATGGTTTCTGGAATTTAACAGAAATCGTATTTTCTTTCTTCTGCCCAGTGTGTGTATTTTGGTTAATTTTGCATTTCTAAAGTGGTAAAGTGTTTGGCGTATAGTTCATAACCTTCAATGGAAGTTGTTAGGTTTGTTTAATTTAGAATAAATTTTGTTTGGTAGAATTTGGGAGGCTGCCATTGCTTAAACTGAGATGGTTTCAGATCTGCCTGTGGGGAGAAAATTGCACCTCAGGACAGACATGTCAAGTGTGCAATTTATCTGGGAAGAGCTGTACTATTTCAGAGTGTTTCATTTTTGCGCCTTCTCTCTTTCCACTGTTTTTATGAAGGATAAATTCCAGCTTCATTTTTACTTTGTCAATAAAGGTGCCATAGCACAAATGCTGCTGAGGTAATACTTCACAAGCACAAAACTAGCTATTCTTGAACCCGTGTAAGAACTCATTTATTGAATGTGTTACAAAGGACTTCATGATTTTTAAGTCTGTACATATAACCTCTTAGCTAGCTTCTTTTTTTTTTTCAAAGAATTTTATTAAATAATTATTAAAATGAACAAATATTTCCATGAAATTATAACATTTTTTCTTTGAAGTTAAAAAACAAGAAATAAAAAAAAAACTTTCTAATATATAAACCAATGTAACTAAACTATGTACAAAGGCGTTCATCATGCAAAAAAAAAATTCTTAATGTAGTTGTAGGATTAATAAAAACCATCTGTTTACATAAATTAATAAACTATTTTTCTAGAAGTTCATAGATGATATTCCATGAATTATATAATGTAGTATTCCTAGATGATCTAGATTTAATAGTTAACATTTCCAAATTACACGTTTCAAGGAGTATATTTTTAAATTCCAAAAATGTAGGTGCTGTACTAGGTTTCCAATTCTTAGTGATTGTTTTTCTAGCTATAGATAGTATAGACCAAACCAAAGGGTACTTATTCTCTTTTACACAATCAGGAACAGGAGTATTAAATAAAACAAGTGATTTAGTTATAAAGAAATTATCAGTAAAAATTGTTTGCAACAAATTATTGATATCATCCCAAAATTTTCTTAAATATATGCAATTATAAAACATATGAGACCAGTCAGCATTGATTTCAATATTACATCTCCAACATGTTGTATTCTTTTTAGAAAATATACTTATATTATGAGGAGTGATAAATGATCTATTTAAAAATCTCCATGTGAATAATTTCCATTTTAAAGAAGTAGTAGTCATACTTTCTGATTGTAAAATATTAAATTTGTCTTTCTCAGAAGGGAGATTATTATTAAAGAAAAATCTTTCCAATAATTGTCTGAATGTGCATCTAAATCACATTTAATTGCCCTGTAAATGTTTGACTCTTAGCTAGCTTCTGAATACATGGAGTCTGCAGTGGAAACGGTTCCTGTTGTTGTTACTGAGAAATCTAATCTCCTGTCATGAGAAAGTTTGAGTCTTCAGTTTTTAGCTTTGTAGCTGATTCAGCACTGCTAAAGATACTGTCAATTCTTGATTCTAAGTACTCCGTACTGAGGCCTTTGATGCTGAGCCAAGACCCCATCACCAGCAGTTTTTAATTGCAACTTTTGTCAAGTTTGTTCAGGCATTCCCTTGAGTTTATCAGAAGTTTTTTTGCCACTTCTTTCCTTTTCTGCTACAGCATTTCTTCTCAGGCACATGAACACCAGGGCTTTCCTCACTGGTCCTTGCATTTTTGGCACAGTCCTGAAAATGCTGCTTGTAACGTTGATTGCATTTTCAGTATATGCATTATCTGCTTTGATTTTGTTTACTTCCAGCATCACATTTAATGTTAATGATTCTATCACCTACTGTGTGAACCTGAGCAGTAGCCTCTGCTAGGTGCTTAGACTTTTTTTTAAACAAGAAGCATTTTTATTAAATGATGAGATATGACATTGGCAGTCATACATTTATATAAATGAAAATGAACCATATTCTCATGTTTATAGTTGCAGACCTTATACATCACTTATAATCTATCCTGTCATTGCCCGTCAAACATTATATAGCACATTCCAATCCTGCCTTCTTTTAAACCTCATTTCACCTCCAAAACGTTATTTATGTATTGTTCTCGCAATTCCCATTTTTTTCTATGTAATTTGCTGCTACTCTTTTCTAATTATCCCATTTCCCGTTGTTTTATCTTTCTCATTATGTTCAGTACTTTTAGTAAAGTTGGTTTAGACTTTATAATTTCTATTTTCTAGTAATTGCTTTTTTGGCAGCCACCATAATTAGACTCAGCAAGGCCTTATGTATGTCTAGGCAGTTCTGATTCTGTATCGTAGCTCAGAAAAATCATGTCCTTAGTTATACCAATTTGCTCACCCAATATTTCTGATAGATTAGTCTGCAGGGAGTTTTTAAAGTCTTCAGAATACACCATAGAACAATCAGAGAAAGAACACAGAAGTGGCTTTAATCCATCTTTATTCAATCCGTCCTGGTACCTCAGCTGTTCGCCTTCAAGTCTGCCAACTCATTACATTCCAAGAAAATATGTTCACAGTTAACATCTTTCTTCCTCATCACACTTCCAACATTTGCTATCTACCTGAAAAAAAATTATTTGGAGTCTACTTGGATATAAAAATAAGCTTGGTACTTGGCTTGAGCTTTTATCACCACCTGTGCTATTGATCATGATGCTTGACGATATGATTCAGGTTGCTTCCGGGCCAGTGCAGCTTATGTTACCAGTCTTTGTTCTGAACCAGTGTCTCATGTGTTATATTCCCCTAGGTCATACTGCATTGCCCCGCAGCACCAAATACATGTGCTAATGAGTCTTAGGCCCCGCAAACTGCCATCCAGGGAAAACAGACTGAAGCCATTCTGCAGCCCCCTTTGAATAATTTCCATATCTAAAAGAACGTTTTCTTCTTCTTTAGACTTTGTATCTTCGCAAGATGTGTTGGAAGGCTGTGTAAGAGGATGCCCACAAATGTACAGCTCAGTCTGTCATGGCTGATTTGGATGATGATGCTGATTATGATAATGACTTCCCTTAGTTCTCTCATTAAATTCAAGAAGGTCCTGGAAGTGATGTGTCAGGAGGATGACGCACTGATCCTGTGTCTTTCCCATAGCAGATGTTGCAGAAAGCATGCAAGTCTGGCCAGCAATATTTTTGGATTGTCTTATTTACAAACATTTTTATGTTGTTACCAATGTTTCTTGGCAGAACCCCAATGTGGTAGGTCCAGTCCCAGAAAAGGAGAATGTGTCATGTATCTCTAAGAGAATATGGCTTATTGTCAAAGATGCCCAAGCTGGAGATGTCTGCAGCTGTTCTTAAGTGGGCTGCTGCACTTCAGAGCCCAGCAGTCCACACACCACATAATGAGTCCTGAGTGGTGGCTTGGCTAAAGAAGCACAAATACATGCCTCCTACATTTTTTTGGGATGATGCTTAACGACCTGGATCGTATATTAAAATTTTCTGAGAGATCTATCCTGTGAAATGCACCAGACCCGAAACCATTTGTCTGCTAGACCTGTCAGACAAGTTGCTGTCCCATTCAGCAGTAGTTTACAAGGTGGCAAATCTTATGATCTGGGTTCCTTGTAATTCCATCATAGGTTATACCATGGATACAGGATCTTGTGTAACAGTTCTTGGTATACATGGCTTAGCGGGACAGATTATACAGATGTCATGTTCCAAAAATCAGTGTGTGGGTCAGAATTCAGTATACCCATAGAAAGTATTGAAAAAGCAAATAAGGCTTTAGTCTGTTGGAGTGAAGTTCCAACCCTCTCAACACATCATGCTGAAGAACCTTTGCCAGGTGTGATTTAGACATGGGCAGCAGCTGAAACAGCAGTCTGTGAAGAACATTAATCAGGATAGTTGTCAAATGTCTTGGGCGTCCTGAATCAAGGGTTCCTAGGAGAGGTTTTACAACTGTGGGTCATCTCTGGATGGTTAACAGCAGATCTGTGGCTTTCTTTGACTGCTCCCATTTGGAGGCATTTGTGGGGCGTCATCTTTTCTGTTGGTTCAGAAAGCCATAACCATAGGACAGGTGGGGTAAAGACAGTTTTCATATCCAGTGATTTCCTTCGTCTCCACCTCATTTTTCCCCATCTCCTTTCCTGCTGGACATCCCCATTAGAATAAAGTTAAAAAAGAAGAGGTTTTAAAATCTGTTAAACAAAGTAAACGTCCACAATATGCTCAGACTAGAGAATGTGTAGATATTAAAGACAAAGTCCTTCAGCCAGCCTTTAGTCTAAGTGGTCTTAATGTATTTGTCACTATAGAAGCCTTCCACTTGACTCTGACACAGCAGATGTTCATCATAGTCTATGCTGCAGTACTAATCCTTGTTTTTTTTCCTGCAGTGCAGAAGCACAGCACCGGCCTGATTCCCAGAGGCTTTGTATCTTCCCCAACTGCTAGATATCCAAGGATTGACGTGGATGTCAGGGTTTGTTGGTGCCATCTTTAGTTCTTTCTACCCATAAATCTGCTACTTCATGTTTTTAATGCTTGCAGTCCATCAACTGACTTGTTTTCTAGAGTTTTGTCTAATCTGCAGTCAGATAAGTACCCATTGGGGGAAGTGTCTTATTTGTTTGCAAAAGTAAATTGCTTAAAATGTGGGAAGCAAATCTTGCATGTGGATTTTCGCTAGTAATGTTTATTTGGCTTGGGTCCTCAGCATGACGTTTCTTGTTGTCAGTACTGTACTAGGATTCATTCCAAAGCCAGAAAGAACAGGGAGAAAACATTGGGTCTTGATTCATTCGAAAACTTTGAAACGTAGGGCCAAAGGCCTTGCAGCCCACATGGAGTCTTCACACCAACCACCATCTGCCTCTTTGCATGCCTTGACATTGGCCAGTTTTCTTCCTAATGTGTGCAGAGACCAGAAATGGAAGGAGAAGGATGATGATGGACATAAGAGTCTGTCTCTCCCCTGCCCAGGTATTCCATCGACTTGGGTCGGGTGCCTTTGCAGCCCCCAGGTCCGACCACTGTTATGCTTGGGCCCTCTGGCATATCCCCTCTGGAGGCTGCCATGTCTGGAGGCCAAATCACAGTGAAAACTACGACGTCTTTGTCTTTCAGGTCTGAGGCTGCTTTGTAGGCCACAGCTTCCAGTGCCCAAGTGCTGGTAACCAATGGAAAAGCCAGTATTCTTGTGGTAGTTGTATGTGAGGCAATCTCAGGGAACTAGGTAGATGTCGCAGCCATCTGTCTGTGTCCTGTGGCCTTGATCCCAAAACCTCGGACACTCAAACCCAAGATACCCAGTAACATGCCCTAGCCTATATTGTTTCAGCCTTTGGCTGTCTCTGTCCAGGTTGGTGCAGAGGACCTGGCTAACCTGGCCCAGGAATTTTTGAAGTCCAGGGAGCCCAGTCAACCATAGATGCCTATTCCAGGAGCTTCTGTGAGTGAAAGAGAAAGATGTCACTCCCCCCAGGAGGATTCAGACTCCTTAGAATGCAAAGATGAGGTCTTATGCAGAACATCTCCCTTCTTAACCATGCTCTGACTGATTCAGATGACAGCCTTTTCTCTGAAGAGTTACCATTTATGAAAACTCTGCACAGAATGGAGGCGGCATTCAGCGAGGTATTCAGCTGGGAGAGCAGAGAGTTTTCTTGGGCCCAGACTCTAATTATTAGAGAGAGTGTCTGAGAATCGCATCTCACAGACTCTTAACCATTCCACCTGTACACATGGTTCTGGATGATGTTTTTGAGGACCTTTCTGCACCCTGACTCCCTTCCTCCTGCTGTTAGGAAGCCACATTGATTCTGTAGAGTGCTTGATTCCTGGGTGGTGTCCAAAGAATCTGACAAGGGAGTCCCCAAGAGTGCAAACAGACCTCCTTTGCCAAATAACAGAGAAAGAATGCTTGATAGATTTGGTAAAAAGATTTGTACATCAGTTACCCTGGCTCTGATGACCCTTAACTGCCAATGCCGTATGTTAAAGTAAGTACATAGAGTTTTTACAGAAAAAGACCATTGCTAAGGCAGAGGCGATCTTGGATAAGAGCCTGCAGAAGAACATGGATAAGACGCTACATCACCCTCCAGGTGTCCATACAGTCACTGAAATGTGACTATGATGCATCAGATGAAGTGTGGGTTTAGCATAATGGTTAAGGTCTTCACTTTATAGACACCAGGTACAGGGTTTGATTCTGACCTCAGGTTATCGGCTAGGCTCAAAATGGCCCTTCAGGGCAGTTAGCCTATTTACCTATGAACATGTATAGGGTGGCTGCTATGGGGTTTGTCATTCAAAGACACTCCAGTCTGTAGATATAACCCCTTTCAGACCAGGTGAAGGCAGAACTCCTTGATGCCTTGCTAGATAAAGAGTTCCTCTTTGTTACCCCAGCTGAGAATGTTTTTGAGAAACTAGATAAGAAAGAGAAAAAATTAAAGTAGTTAAAGAATTCTATTGATGATCATTGTGTTACACTGCTGCAGTCATTACACTTGGGTTATCCTGCCGTCAGGCGGTCCCGCAGTTGGCCAGAGTTCCAAAGTCCTGGTCCGGCGTCAGTTGCTGTCGCCTCCTCCCTGACGTCAGTGCGACAGGGGTATATAAGATGCAGCCAACGCCATTTTCTTCAGTCTTTCTTGTCGTGCGGTGCCTGAAGCAGAAGCAGTTCGCAAGTGCCGGTCGGCCGACTCCTGAGATTTTCATTCCGAATCCAGAACCGAAGTCTTCTAAAAAAGCTAAGTACCCCATTGGGGAAACTTTTTCTTGCCTCAGACCGATGTCAGAAAAAGTTAATAACTGTATTTCTTGTGGGAAGCAAATACCTCATAACGATTTCCAATCCTATTGTATTCCATGCCTAGGCCCTGACCACGTCACTGGTTGTCGGTTTTGTGCTAGGTTTAACTAGCACACTATTAAACGTCTGTTTGATTTTGCCCGACATTATTTTGGCAGAAAATTCAATTACACCATGCCGTCAGAAATTCCGACAACCGCAATGCATAAAAAGCGCAAGGACAGGCATCCAAGGCCCAAAACTGACGAGGCCTCTTGTAGGCCGGTCGCCGGTTCTCTGGTTTTCAGCGAGGCGCCTACGCAGCCCCTGACTACCGCTTCCACAGAACCACAGACCGCCTCTGACTCCAACGTGGAGCTGGCTGGGCCTTTGGGTGCACTAGGATTTCAGCTTTCCGATCCTAACCCTACAGAGGGAACCGAAGTAGCTGAGCAATCCACAGCTACAGAGGGTGTTTTTAGACCTACCCAGTTAACCACTAAACCCTCTGCTAAGTCTAAGCCCCCCTTAAAAGCAAAGAAACAGACAAAACTCTCTCCAAGACAGGCTTCCATGCCTAAGAAACAAATGCTAAAAATGGCCGAGGACCTAATCACCCTGATCAGGGGGTCCTATCCCCCTCCTGATAAAAGGCCCAGACAGGATGCAGACTATGAATCTTCTGACAAGGTGTCCATTTCCACTTCCTCGGACCTAGGATATTCTTTACCCCCTTATGAGGATTCTGATGCTGAGGAATCAATTCCATCAGCCTCTCCGCCTGAGAATTACTCCTTTGGGGAGACCTTACGTACCATGAGGAAACAATTCCATTGGGAAGGCCAGGATTACTCAGAATCCAAGAAAAGGCTCAGAGACTTCCTTTTATTGCCTCAACACAGACCCCTTGCTATCCCGCCAGTTTTAGATATTTTGGATGTTGTGTACACTGAATCCAGTTTAAACCCTGACTCCTTACCCCAGCCACAAGTTAAACCTGATAGATATTACAGAGTCCCTGACTCTCACAAATTTCTGTACAAAAGCCCTGATGTCCTTCAAGGATGCATCTGCAGTCCTTACAAATGGGTTGTCCTCAGGCAGCCCCTCGGTCGGCCAGATTCCAAAGTCTGGGTCTGGCCTCGGCTGATGTTGCACTTCACCCGACGTCATAGCTGCAGTTCTTCGGGTATAAAGGCATCAGCCTACGCCATTTTCCTCAGTCTTTCTTGCCGCATGGCGCCCGAAGCAGAAGCTGTTCGCAAGTGCCGGTCGGTCAGAACCAGAGATTACTACTACCGAAGACTTCTAAAAAGCTAAGTACCCCGTTGGGGACTCTTTCTTGCCTCAGCCGATGTCAGAAAAAGTGAATAACTGTTTAACTTGTGGGAAACAAATACCTCATAAAGATTTCCACTCTTACTGCCTACCTTGTTTAGGCCCAGACCACGACGTAGCAGCTTGTCTAGCCTGTGCTTCTTTCAACCGACGGACACTTAGACGCCGGACGGAATTTGCTGAGGAGTTTTTCGCCCGCTTTGCTTACAATATGCCGTCGGAAACTCCGACTTCGCAATTTACTAAAAAGCGCAAGGAAAAGGACCGACACTCGCGGTCTGCGGTTTCGGCCGAAACCGTGGTTAAGTCAACCGCGAGTGTCTCGGTTTCGGCTGAAACCGAGTCCACGGTCCTTCGGCCGAAAGCTTGCCTCCTACCGAGGCCTCATCCAGCATGGCGGAATCTGCTACTGAAATCCCACCTGCTCCTGCAGGATCACAGGATTTATCTGACACTATTCCTTTAGATATATCTACTCCTGCACGTGGAGCTGCTAGGCCCCCTGCATCCATGTCGATTAAGGCTTTTGCCAGGGCTAAAGCAGCAAAATCTACCAAGGATGTGCCTGCTAAGACCCCCTCTCACAGGCCTAGCTCTAGTACTCAAATGCTTAGTCTAGCAGAGGATCTTATTTCTTTGATCCGGGGATCCCAACCTCACCCTGACAGGGCCTCTCACCCACCTCCAGAGAAGAGGCCTAGAGCAGAGCCTCCTGAACCAGTTTCTACAGATTACTCCTCTGATGATTCAGAACATATAGACCCTCCAGAGGGCCCTTATTCTCCTTATGAGGACTCTGATGCAGAAGACTCCATTCCTTCTGCCTCTCCTCCTGAGGAATTTTCTTTTGGGGAAACCTTGCATGCTATGAGGGAACAATTTCAATGGCAGGGCCAGGATTTTTCAGACTCCAGGAAAAGGCTTAGGACCTTTTTGCATTTGCCACAGCATAGGCCTGTAGCCATTCCTCCAGTACTTACTGTTGTGGGTGATGCATTTAATGATGCTTGTACTGCTCCTGATTCACTTCCTCCGGCCCCTGCTAAGCCCGACAGGTACTACAGGGTTCCGGACTCACATTATCATTTGTATAAGGCTCCTTTTGCAGATCCTGAAACTATTGCACAGGGACCCAAGGCAGTAGCAGCTACCTCTGCCAAAAAAACCCTCCCCTCTGAAAGGGAATCCAGGGCCTTAGAGAGATGGGGTAAAAAAGTTTGCACTTCTGCTACTCTTTCAGCTAGGGCCTTAAACTGTCAATTCCACATGATTCAATATCAGGAATTTATGTTAGATCAGTTAACTAAACAACTGTCCTCGCCTGAACCATTAGACAAAAAATCTCTTCAGGAAATGGTACATAACATTCAGCAGGTCAATAATCATTCCTTAAAATGCGGCTATGATGCACTGGAGGCTTCCTTTAGATCAGCTATGACTGGTACAGTGATCAGAAGGCATGCATGGTTAAAAGAGCAGTCCTTACCAGACCATGTTAAATCAAAGCTTCTAGATGCTCCCATGGATAAGCTCAATTTGTTTGGCTCCCCTGCACAGCAGGTGCTGAAGAAGGTGGAAGAGAAAGCAAAATCTGTCCAGACAGTCAAGGATTTCTTACAGGTCCAGCCTCCAAGGTTTAGTAGGAACTGGCCTTCCAAGAATTGGTCCTTTCCAGACACCAGAGCACAGAGAGGCAGGAATAGGCGCCCAAGAGGCAGGGGTCAATCCAGAGGTGCCTACAGGGGGCGTCAGTGGCAGCCTAACAACCAGCGAAGTACTGCCACAGATCCAGCCACTACCACTTCCACAGGACAATCACAGTGTCTTGGCCCTGAGACCGCCTACCAGGGAACAACTAGAAGCACCCTTAGGCGGAAAGCTAGCTTTATTTTCGGAAAACTGGCATTACATCACAGGAGACAAATGGATTTTACAGACAATAGACCAAGGTTACAGGTTTCACTTCCATACTCTACCAAGGAAGAGAGGAATGCCAAACCTACCTCCAAATCAAAAGAAAAAAGCTCTAGAACAAATAGACCACTTGATAAGGATGAGAGCTATAGAAAAGGTACCGTCTATGGAACAAGGGCAAGGATTTTACTCCAGACTTTTCCTGGTGCCAAGAAAAGAAAACCAATGGAGACCTATTCTCGACCTGTCCGCTCTAAACACATATCTCATTGTTACAAAATTCAAGATGCTGACCCTACAGCAGCTCCTTCCCATGCTGGGCAAGGAGTCTTGGCTGGTAACTCTAGATCTCAAGGAGGCATACCTGCACGTCCCCATACGACCAAATTGCAGAAGATACCTCAGATTTCTTGCAGGATCAGAGCATTATCAATTCTCAGCATTGCCCTTTGGCTTATCTACTGCGCCCAGAGTATTCACAAAATGCCTGGCATCAGTAATTGCTTATTGCAGGCTTCAGGGAATTCAAATTTACCCTTACCTGGATGACTGCCTGTTACAAGCGGACAACAAAAACAAATTAGAAAAAGATTTGAAAAAGGTCATTCATCTACTGCAAGCCTTGGGATACACAGTCAGTATAAAAAAGTCAAGGCTGATACCATCCCAGACAATAACTTTCTTGGGTGCAGAACTGGACACATCAAATCAAATGGCATCCCTCACAGCAGAAAAGCAGAAGCACCTTTCTCTCTACTTCATGGCATTAACAACGCAGAACCAGCTAACAGCAAGGAAAGTCCTGCAAGCCCTGGGTTACATGGCATCCTGCATAATATTGATTCCACATGCCAGACTACATATGAGGAAGTTGCAATGGTACCTAAGGAATTTATGGTCTCCGCACAAGCACAGCCTAGAAACCCAAATTCCAATAATTCCATGCCTGAAGCAAGAATTCCAATGGTGGGCCCAGGCCTGTCAATTGAACAAGGGATTACCCTTCCACAGCCCTCAACCAAGCCAGACTATCACCACGGACGCCTCAGACCTCGGTTGGGGGGCACACATGCTGGACAAGTGCATACAAGGCCTATGGACTCAAGACCAGCTGAACCTACACATAAATCAAAAGGAGATGCTGGCAGTAAAACTGGCAATTCAGACATTCAGACCATTTCTTCAACAGGGTCAATTGCCAAGGACGGACAACACCACAGTTATGTGGTACATCAACAAACAGGGAGGCACACATTCATACCCTCTATGCCGGATGGCAATGGACCTCTGGAATGTGGCCCTGAGCTACAACATTCAGCTACAGGCAATATTTGTACCAGGAAAAGAAAATATACTAGCAGACATCCTAAGCAGAACTACCACAGATGCCCACGAATGGATGCTGCATCCAGACATCTTCAAATCCATTACAAGGAAATGGGGACTACCAGAAATAGACTTATTCGCATCCCCACACAACCACCAATTGAAAAATTCTGCACAAGGGCATTCCACCCACTTGCTTGGAAGGTGGACTCCTATCTTTCAGTTGGAAAACCTGACAGCATATGCATTCCCACCTCTTCCCTTGATGCACAAGGTGCTACTGAAGATCAAAGAAGACCGCCAAGGATCATCCTGATAGCTCCAGACTGGCCGAGGCAGCATTGGTACCCATTACTGAGGAGTATGTCTCGGGAACAAATATGGCCTCTGCCCCTAGTTCCCTTACTGCTAACACAGAACAACTTCAAAACCCTGCATCCAAACCTAAAAACGCTGCAGCTAGCTGCCTGGAACATTGCATAAGACAAAATAACCCAGATTTATCTCAAAGGGTTAAGGACATTATCTTGGAGGCTCGCAGACCCTCAACAAGAAAAACTTACTCAGCAAAATGGAAAAGATATCTCATTTGGAGTGCAGCAAAAGGAGAAAATGTGACACTGGTAAACATAGCTAACATCCTGGAATGCTTGGCAGAACTTTTCCACAATGGCCTGTCCTATTCTTCCATTAAGATTCATGCATCAGTTATTTCGGCAGAATACAACATGGATCCTCCAGTCTTCTCACATCCTCTACTCAGGCAGTTTGAGGGGAATTTAAAAATGTAAAACCACCAAGGAAGCCACCATTGCCCGCTTGGGACTTGAACTTTGTGCTAGAAAAATTAACACTCCCTCCTTTTGAGCCAGCAGCAACAGCAGAATTACAGTACGTATCATGGAAAACTGCTTTCCTGCTTGCAATCACTTCAGCAAGAAGGGTTTCTGAATTACAGGCATTAATGGCAGTACAGCCCTTCCTTATCTTCCATCAAGATAGAGTGTCCATGAGAACTAATCCTACTTTTATGCCAAAGGTGGTCTCCAGGGTATCTTTAAACCAAGCTATCCACCTGCCTACATTCTTCCCCAACCCACAGAACAGGGAGAAAGGCTATTACATACCTTGGATGTACATAGACAATTACGCTACTACCTGGACAGAACCAAGAGCAATAGAAAAACTGACCAGTTACTGGTAGCATATGCAACAGGAATGGAAGGAAAAGCAATTTCAAAACAGACAATCTCTAAGTGGATAGGAAATTGCATTAGATTCTGTTACTCTTACCATGGGAAGACAACTCCAGAAAACATCAGACCTCATTCCACAAGGGCTACAGCCACTACTACAGCTTTTTACGAGTGGCTACCAAGGACATTTTAGAGGCTGCTACTTGGAGCTCCGTGCATACATTTGCCAAGCATTATAATCTACCCTTATATTCCAGATCCCGAGCAGGTTTTGCCACTGCTGTTTTGCAAGGGATCTTAACTACACCATAATCTTATTATTACCTCCTCCCCCAGTTTGGCTATGGTATTCTACCCATTTGTAAGGACTGCAGATGCATCCTTGAAGGACATAGTACAGTTTTGTACCTACCATAAATGTAGATGTCCGAGAGGTATGCATCTGCAGTCAGGATTACACACCCTCCTTCCCCTCTGTGGTACTCCTAGGGTATTTGCCCATCCTGTAGCTAGCTGGGGGAATCTATTATGGTGTATTTGTTTGTATATATGTATATACATGTTTATTTCTATTTGCTCTCTTTTGTTTGGAAATATTTGCATTTATCCAAATTTAGCCTTCCTAGAGGGCTCCTGGCATCTGGGGCAAGAAACACTGAGGAAAATGGCGTCGGCTGATGCCTTTATACCCAAAGAACTGCAGCTATGACGTCGGGTGAAGTGCGACATCAGCCGAGGCCAGACCCAGACTTTGGAATCTGGCTGACCGAGGGGCTGCCTGAGGACAACCCATTTGTAAGGACTGCAGATGCATACCTCTCGGACATCTACATTTATGGTAGGTACAAAACTGTACTTTGCTGACCCTGAAGCTATTTCTCAGGGACCCAAAGGGATTAAGGCCTCATCAAAGCCCTGTTGCTGACCCTGAAACTATTTCTCAGGGAACCAAATGGATTAAGGCCTCATCAGCAAAAAACCCAATTCCCTCTGACAGAGATTCCAGAGCATTAGACAGATGGGGAAAGAAGGTATACACATCTGCAACTTTAGCAATGAGAACCTTGAATTGCCAGTTTCACATGCTAAAATAACAGCAATTTTTGATGTCTCAGTTGAAACAAAAGATGCGTCCAGATTCAGATCCTCCTAACCTTAAAGAAATGCAGGATTTGTTGCATGCAGCTGAACAAGTGGGAAAACATACTTTGCAATGTGGGTTTGATTCCTTAGAGGCCTCCTGTAGAGCAGCAGTTACAGGCTCTGTCATTAGAAGGCATGCTTGGTTAAAAGGACATGCGTTACCAGATCATGTTAAAGTCAAATTATTGGATGCACCTTTGCTGCGGGATGTGCTGTTTGGAGTTAAGGCAGAGGAGGTATTAAAGAAGATGGAGGATAAGGCGAAATCTATGCAAATGGTGAAAGATTTCTTACAGGTTCAGCCTCCTCGTTTTAGCAGAAATTGGTCAGCAAAGAATTGGTCCTTTCCAGTCACAGATAGACCTCAAAGGGGCAGATAACAGACGTCCAAGAGATAGAGGTCAGACACAAGGCCCTTACAGGCCTCGACAATGGGGTACACCAGGCCAGAAAGAAGGGGAAGACAGGCCTCAACCTTATAAAAAACAGCCTCAATGACTTTCCACTGCAGCTGCCAAACAGCTCTCTTGGCAGCCCCCTTAGGAGGAAAACTGGCACTTTTCTATCACAACTGGCATTGCATCACCAAAGACAAATGGGTTCTCAACATTGTATCTCAAGGTTACAGGTTCCACTTTCACACTCTGCCAAGGCTAAAAGGAATGCCAAATCTGCCACCAGATCAATGGGCAGAGGCTCAAAAACAAATTACAGCACTCATGGACATGAGAGCTATTCAAAAGGTACCACCACAGGAACAAGGACAAGGATTTTACTCAAGACTCTTTCTGGTTCCCAGAAAGGACCAAGCCTGGAGACCCATTCTGGACCTTTCTTCTCTAAACCCTTACTTGGATGTTCTGAAATTCAAGATGTTGACACTACAGCAGCTTCTTCCCATGCTGGGCAAGAAAGCTTTTATTGTGACTTTGGACCTCAAAGAGGCATACCTGCATGTCCCTATCAGACAAAACTGCAGAAGATACCTCCGATTTCTAGCTGGTTCAATGCACTATCAATTCTCTGCACAGCCCTTTGGCTTATCTACTGCGCCCAGGGTCTTCACAAAGTGCCTGGCACCAGTAATTGCATTTTGCAGGCAAAAAGGAATTCAAATTTATCCATACCTGGACGACTGCCTGATTCAAGCAAAGAGCAAGGACATTCTACTAAAGCATCTGGCATACGTAAAAAAGTTAAGTTCTCTGGGGTACACAGTAAACGAAAAGAAATCAAAACTAGTGCCCTCAACAGATAATATTCCTGGGTGCCAGCTTGAACACAACGGCCCAGATGGCTTATCTCACGCCAGACAAGCAAGGACAACTGACTCAATATTTTCATTTCATGGCAACAAAGACCCAACTCCCTGCAAGAAAAATTCTGCAGGCCTTGGGCTACATGACATCTTGCATACTACTAATTCCATATGCCAGACTGCATATGAGGAAACTACAATGGTACCCAAAGAGCGTATGGTCTCAACACTGTCAAAGTTTGGAAACAGTTATACCACTAATTCCTTGCCTACAACAGGAGATTTGATGGTGGGCACAAGCTTGTCACCTCAACAAGGGACAGCCTTTCACTCAACCCGCAGCCAGGCAGACACTGACAACAGATGCATCGAATTACGCCTGGGGAGCACACATGGCAGGAAAATGTATCCAGGGCAAGTGGCCCACAGAGCAAAGACATCTCCACATCAATCAAAAAGAGATGCTAGCTATACAAAATGCTATTATAGCTTTCAAGGACCTGCTGCATCCAGGACAATTACTACTAAAGACAGACAACACCACAGTTATGTGGCACATAAACAAGCAAGGGGGCACACACTCCTACCCCCCCCCCCCTGCAGACAAGCCATGACCTTGTGGAACTCAGCTCTAAACTACCAAGTTCATCTGCAAGCACAATTCCTGCCAGGAGAGAAAAACACACTGGCAGACGACCTAAGCAGAAACATTATGGACCCACACGAATAGGAACTGAACCCACAAATATTCAGAATGATAACACAAAAATGGTGGAGCCCCGGACATAGATCTGTTTGCTTCCCCAAAGAAATGCCAATTACAGAAATTCTGCACAAGGAGCTACCATCCGCAAGCATGGAAAGTGGATGCCCTCTCATTCAGCTGGAAAAAACTACAAGTATACGCTTTCCCTCCTTTACCTCTCCTTCCAAAGGTACTCATAAAAGCCAGGCAGGAAGAGCCAGATTGCACCAGACTGGCCACGCCAGCACTGGTACCCAATCTTAAAGAACTTAGCACAAGAACCACCCTGGATTTTGCCTCAAATCCCACAGTTGCTGACGCAGCACAACAATCAGATACTTAACAGCTAGCTAAAGACCTTAAATCTAGCTGCATGGAAAATTCCTTAGTCAAGCAAGCAATGCCTCTCTCCAAAGCTGTTTTGGATGTCATTCTGGACACCAGAAGGCCTAGCACCAGGAAAGCATACTCGGATAAATGGAAGAGATTCTGTGCCTGGAACCAAGTGCACAGCCTTGACCCTCTTGTCCCAAACATTCCTCAGATACTTCAATACTTAACTGAGATGCTGGACAAGGGCCTCTCTTTCATCCATCAAGATCCACGCCTCAGCTATCTCTGCTAATTACAACACGGATCCACCAATTTTTTCTAATCCTTTGCTCAAACAGTACCTCAGAGGGGCTAAAAACATAAGATCGCCCCATAGAGCACTTACACCAACTTGTGACCTCAGCTTTGTTTTGAAAAAATTAACTTTACCTCCTTTTGAGCCAGCTAACAGCAGAATTAAAATACATCTCTTGGAAAACTGCTCTGCTACTGGCAATAACATCAGCACGAAGAGTTTCAGAATTACAGGCACTAATGGCAGTGGAACCTTTCCTCATCTTCCACCAGGACAGGGTGTCTTTAAGAACTAACCCTACGTTTATGCCAAAGGTGGTATCAAGTGTGGCTCTAAACCAAACTGTTCACTTGCCAACTTTTTATCCAAAACCACAGAACAAAGGGGAGAGACTACTACATTCTTTGGACATTCACAGACAGTTACTCTTCTACTTGGACAAAACCAAAGCTTTCAGACAATCTGAGCAATTATTGGTAGCATACGCTGCAGGAGCACAGGGAAAAGCCATTTCAAAGCAGAAAATTTCAAAATGGGTAGGACACTGTATACGTTTCTGCTATACACACCATGGGAAACCTGTACCTAGCAGCATTAGATCTCACTCCACCAGGGCAACAGCCTCTTCAACTGCCTACCTCAGAGTACCTACGAAGGATATTTTGGAAGCAGCAACATGGAGTTCTGTGCATACCTTCACCAAACATTACCATTTGCCTTTATACTCCAAATCCAGAGCTGGCTTCACCACTGCTGTACTGCAGGGCCTTATAGCCACCCCTAATGCCTTATAGATCCAGCCTCCCTACCTCAGCTTTGGGATTCCACCCAAGTGTAATGACTTCAGCAGTGTAACACGATGAGCATAGTACAGTTTTGTACCTACCATAAATGTAGATGTTCGAGTGTAAACACTGCTGCAGTCCAGGTTACCCTCCCTCCTTCCCCTCTTACTTTCTGGTACTTACCTAGGTCATCTACCCTTTATTACCTATGGGGAGTATTTGCTGGTAACTAAAAATGGTTGTTTTTTTTGTTGTTGTTTGCTTTTCTTTTGTATATTTTACTAGTGATTTGAATTGCCTACCTATTTGGGGGCACCTGACATCTGGGGCAAGAAAAACTGAAGAAAATGTCGGCTGCATCTGTCGCACTGACATCAGGGAGGAGGCGACAGCAACCGACGCCGGACCAAGACTTTGGAACTCTGGCCAATTGCGGGACCGCCTTAGGGCAGGATAACCCAAGTGTAATGACTGCAGCAGTGTTTACACTCGAACATCTACATTTTTGGTAGGTACAAAACTGTACTTTCTCCCACACCTGGACAAAATAGGAATTAGCCTTCTAAGTCATGGTCACTGCCTCTTAGGCAAGAAAACATGAGGCCACTTTGAGGCAGGAGACCAAAACAGAGTATAAAGTGGCTAGCTGATGAATGTACTAGACCTGGAGGATCCGGGGATCCATCGTGTACCAGAGATCAGCAGTGACTCCACAAGACCACTATCCTCCTTCCTGCAATAGTGGAAAGTCATCACTATGGGCTAGTGTGCTTTAAATAGCCTAGAAAGAGGCTATTTCATCCAGTTCAAAGAAAAAAAAAACCTTATTTAAGGAATGCCAAAGCCCCCAAAATACCAAGAGGGACTTCTTCCCCCAGTTGTAGCAGACCTTCTGTTACAAGGGTCTAATAAACCGGTCCCCATAGGAGGAGAAGATGATGCGTTTTACTCGAGTATTCCTGGTCCCAGGAAAAGAAGGCACCCAGAGACCAAGTTTAAACTTGTCAAAGCTAAACAAGTTCCTTCACATACCAAAGTTCATAATGCTAACCTTGCAAAAACTACGGCCCATGATCTTCTGGGGACCCTGTGTGGTGATTTTAGACCTGAAAGACACCTACATTTGTGTTCCCATAGCCAACGAGCACAGCAAATATCTGTTTTCTGGCAAGAGTATTGCACAGACAGTTCTGTGTTTTACTATTTGGCTTACCTACTACTATGAGTTTTCAGGAAATCTTGTGAACCTGTTACAGCCCATTGCAGAACTCTGGGAGTTTGCATTTACCCTTACAGGATGATTGGTCTGATCCAGGGTATTGAAACTTAAGACAACTTTACAAATCACTATGGGTTGCTTCCAGAAGGTAAACCTCACCCTGAACCTCTGCAAGACACAGCAGCTACAGTTATACCAGAATTGTCATTTTGGGCACATTGATAGACTCAGTGCAACCAAATACCTTCGTATTGTAGGAAAAGGTCTCTTGTTTGACAACTTATCTACAGAACTTGGGGAAAGCAGGCAATCACAGCAAGGGAATTCCAAAGGATGTTGAAGTACATGGCATCTTGCATCTTAATGGTACTCCTTGCAAAACTGCATATGAGGAAACTCCAGTAGTTCCTAAAAACACACGAGAGCAGTATTGTCATCCTGTAGAAACCCCAGTGCTACTCCTCCCCTCCCAGAAAATGTTGGATGTCCATTTTACAGGATGCAAAGATAAGCTTCCGTCTACCAGAGGCAGAGAAAACTTTTGCAGAAGACAGCTTAGACATAACCTGGGGAGCTCATTTAGGACAGCTGAGGGTGCAGGTAATTTGGAATCCAGAACAAAGGAAACTACTTATAAACCTTAAAGAAATGCTGGCAGTGTTTCTGGAAATAAAAACCTTCCAAAGCAACCTGAACCCAGGAACATTGCAGATATTGACAGGCAACACCACAGTGATGTACATCAAACAAGGGGGAACTCATTCTTACTCCCTGTGCAGGTCATCAATAAAGGTATAGCGTCTGACACAAAAACTACAACTGACATTAATAGCATCCTGCATCCTGGACCAAACCACTCCAGAGCAGATTCTCTGAAAAGGGACCTTCTGGACTCCAGCAAATGGATGCTGTGATCTGTATGCCTCTCCTCTGAACTGACAAAGGTTCTGCTCCAGAACCTGTCAAACAGGGTAATGGTGAATGGACACGTATTCCTTCACATGATTAGAACTCTTCCTATAAGCCTTCCACCCATGACCCCTAATTTCCAGGCTACTGCTGAATGAGAGGTAAGACAGTTCCAGCATAAAACTCATAGATGTTCTTCGTGTTTCACTGTTGCAGTCATCACTTTTGGGTTATCTGCTTGCAGTAGCCCTCAGTCAGCCTGATTTAACAAACTCTTGGGTCCTGCGTCGGTTGCTGTCCTTCTTCCATGATGTCAGATCATCATGGGTATAAAACATGCAGCCGACGCCATTACATCAGTCTTTCTTGCCGTGTGGTGCCCGAAGCAGAAGCAGTTCGCAAGTGCCGGTCGGCCGACTCCTGGAATTTTCGTTTTCGAGTTTCAGAACCAAAGTCTTCAACTAAAGCTAAGTACCCTGTTGGGGAAACTTTTTCTTGCTCCTTACCGATGTCAGTAAAATTTAATAATTGCATTACCTGTGGAAAGCAAATACCTCAAAGATTTTCATTCTTACTGTATTCCTTGCCTAGGCCCTGACCACAACGTACCGTGCTATCGGTTTTGTGCTTTATTTAATCAGCTCACTATCCGTCTGTATATTTTCACCTAAAAATATTTTGGTTCTCTGTTTAATTATCCAGAAATGTCCATTAGCCATCTGACTACCGGGATTCCGAAAAAATGCAAGGATAAAGACAGAGAGTGGCCGCCGAGGTCCAAAACTGCCGATGATGCTTCTCCTAAGCCAGTTCGCCGGTACTCAGCGAGGTGCTTTTGCAGCCCCTGATACCCATTACTTCTGATTCGCAGGACTCTACTGAGACCCATTCGGAGTCTGGTATGCCGCGAGATGCTTCAACTATGGAACCTGCGACTGTCTCTACCTTGGATGGGTCCAGTGCCGCTGTGCAGGAACCAGCTTCTGAGGGTGTATTCAGGCCTACGGACTTGCATATTAAACCGATGCCTCCTTCTTTTAGGCATAAATCTCGAACCATACCTAAAAATACGATGCCCAGTCCGCATGCTGAGGCCACTATGCTTAAAAACAAATAAGAATGGCTGAAGATCTTATAACTCTAATCAGGGGAAGCCAACCTCCCCCTTCTAAGAGACCTAGGACTGAAGTTGTTTATGAATCTTCTGACCAGGGTTCTGATTTTTCTGATTCTTCTGATCCCTTATCTACTTATGAGGATTCTGATGTAGAGGACTCTATTCCCTCTGCTTCCCTCCAGAGGATTTTTCTTTTGGTGAAACCTTACATACTCTACGGGAGCATTTTGACTGGGAATGCCAGGATGTTCATTGTGCATACAGCTGCAGTCATTACAGATGGGTTATCCTGCCGTCAGGCCGGTCCTCGGTCGGCCGAATTCCAAAGTCTTGGTCCGGCGTCAGTTGTCATCGCTTCTTCCCTGACGTCAGTGCGGCAGGGGTATAAAAGAGGCAGCCGACGCCATTTTCTTCAGTCTTTCTTGCCGCACGGTGCCCGAAGCAGAAGCAGTTCGCAAGTGCCGGTCGGCCAGCTCCTGAGATTTACGAAAGTATTTCAGCCGAAGTCTTCTAGAAAGCTAAGTACCCCGTTGGGGAAACTTTTCTTGCCTCAGACCGATGTCAGACAAAGTTAATAATTGCATTTCATGTGGGAAGCAAATACCGCATAAGGATTTCCACTCTTTCTGTATACCTTGCTTAGGCCCAGACCACGACGTCTCTGCCTGACATTTTTGTGCTAGATTCAGCAAGCTCACTGTTAAGCGCCGGGCGGAGTTCGCCCTTCACTATTTTGGCAAAAAATTTAGTTATATTATGTCGTCGGATACTCCGACTCCAGTTTTGAGCAAAAGACGCAAAGATAAGGACCGACATACGAGGTCCGCACCGACTACTGAGACCACGCTAAGGCCAACTACCGGTTCTCCGGTGCTCAGTGAGGCGCCTACGCAGCCCCTGAGTACCGATGACACTACATTACCAGTGTCTTCAGTACCCGAGGTCGCAGGCTCCTCGGTCCCCATTCCTACTGCAGATACCGATGCCACTCTTGATGGGGAAACTCAGAATTTAGACAGGCCTGCCATTTCTCAAGGTGTCTTCAGGCCTTCCTCCTTCTCTATTAAAGCTTTCACTAAATCTAAAGCAGCCATGAAAACCAAAAAACAGGGTCCTCAGACCCCCTCTCAAGGCCCCATGCCTAAAAAGCAGATGCTTAAAATGGCTGAGGATTTGATTACTCTTATCAGGGGTTCTTAACCCCCCTCTGACAAAAGGCCCAGATTAGAGGAGGACTACCCTTCCTCAGATCAAGCTTCTATTACCTCAGAACATTGAGGACCAGGATTATGCCTATTCTCCTTTTGAAAAATCTGATGCAGAGGAGTCTATTCCCTCGGTCTCTCCCCCTGAGGACTACTCTTTTGGGGAAACCCTGCATACATTGAGAGAACACTTTCACTGGGAAGGCCAAGATTACTCAGATTCCAAGAAAAGGCTCAGGGAATTTCTTCTGCTCCCCCAGCATAGGCCCCTGGCTATCCCTCCTGTTTTAGATATATTGGATGATGTGTACACAGAAGCCAGCCTTAATCCAGATTCTTTGCCTCCAGCTCCTGTTAAACCAGATGGATATTACCGGGTTCCTGATTCTCACCAGTTCCTATATAAAAGCCATACTGCTGACCCAGAAACTATTTCACAGGGTCCCAAGGGAATTAAGGCCTCTACTGCTAAAAACCCATTACCTTCAGAGAGAGATTCCAGAGCTTTAGAAAGGTGGGGGAAAAAGGTGTACACCTCGGCCACTTTAACCATGAGGGCATTAAACTGTCAGTTCCATATGTTAAAGTATCAACAGTTTTTGTTATCTCAATTGAAAAGCAAAATGACACAACCGGAACAACCAGATTTAAAAGAGTTGCAGGATTTGTTGCATGGTGCAGTGCAAGTGGGTAAACATACCTTGCAGTGTGGTTTTGATGCTTTAGAGGCCTCTTGTAGAGCTGCTGTTACGGGGTCTGTTATACGTAGGCATGCTTGGCTCAGAGCAAACCTTACCAGATAATGTCAAAGCTAAATTATTAGATGCACCTCTTCAAAAAGATGAATTGTTTGGTGTTAAAGCTGAGGAGATACTAAAGAAATTGGGGGAAAAAGTGAAATCAATGCAAACAGTGAAAGATTTCCTGCAGGTACAACCTCCACGTTTCAGCAGAAACTGGCCTTCAAAAAAATTGGTCCTTTCCAGCCACGAACAGACCTCAAAGGGGCAGATACAGATGCCCAAGGGGTAGAGGGCAACCTCAAGGATCTTTCAGAGCCAGACAGTGGCAAGCACCAACCCCAAGAGGTGGAGAAGATAGATCACAGTCATTTAGAAAACAGACACAATGACTTCCCCCTACACCTGCCAAGCAAAGCTTTAATGGCAGCACCTTTGGGCGGAAAACTGGCATTATTCTCGAAAAATTGGCATATTGTTACAAAAGACAAATGGATTCTGGACATTATAGACAGAGGCTACAGGTTCCACTTTCACACCCTTCCAAAAATGAGAGGCATGCCAAACCTGCCAAAAAATCAAAGGGCAGAGGCACAAAAACAAATTTCAGCTCTCATGGACATGAAAGCGATTCAAGAGGTACCTGCAAAAGAACAAGGTCAAGGGTTTTATTCCAGACTATTCCTGGTACCAAGGAAAGACAAAGATTGGAGACCTATCTTAGACCTATCCATCCTAAACACATATCTACAGGTGCCATAATTCAAGATGCTCACATTACAGCAGCTTCTTCCCATGCTGGGCAAGGAGTCTTGGCTGGTAACATTGGACCTCAAGGAGGCATACTGCATGTCTCTATCAGACAAGTTTGCAGAAGATGCCTCAGATTTCTTGCAGGTTCAACCCATTACCAATTCTCTGCATTGCCCTTTGGCTTATCTACTGCGCCCAGAGTGTTTACGAAATGCCTGGCATCAGTAATCGCCTTCTGCAGACTACAAGGAATACAAATCTACCCATATCTGGACGACTGCCTGATCCAAGCGGACAGCAAGGACATACTACTGCAGCACCTGGCGTTTGTAATAAAACTGTTGAACTTCCTGGGATACACAGTCAACAAAAAGAAATCAAATCTAATACCCTCTCAGCAAATAATTTTCCTGCGTGCTAGCTTGAATACAACCACCCAGATGGCCTACCTCACGCCAGGCAAACAAGGGCAACTGTCTCAGTACTTCAGCAAAATGGCAACTTTCACCAGGCTAACTGCAAGGAAAGCCCTGCAGGCTCTGGGATTCATGGCATCTTGCATCCTACTAATCCCATGTGCAAAGCTGCATATGAGGAAACTTCAGTGGTACCTAAAAAACTTATGGTCTCAACACAGCCACAGCTTGGAAACAATTATACCACTCATTCCATGCCTTCAAAAGGAATTTTTGTGGTGGGCTCAAGCTTGCCAAAGAAACACAGGTCTCCCTTTCTGTGTGCCTCAAGCAACTCAAATCATCACAACAGACGCCTCAGACTATGCCTGGGGAGCACATATGACAGATCAATGCATTCAGGGAAAATGGTCCCAAAAAGAGAAGCACCTACACATCAACCAAAAGGAAATGCTAGCCGTGCAAAATGCTATTATGACCTTCAAAGACTTAACTGCATCCAGGCCAGCTATTGATAAGGACAGACAACACCACAGTGATGTGGTACATAAACAAACAGGGGAACTCATTCATACCCCTGTGCAGGCAAGCCATGACCCTATGGAACACAGCACTGGAATTGCAAATTCAACTACAGGCACAATTCCTGCCAGGGAAGGAAAACACACTGGCAGACAACCTAAGCAGAAATATGACAGATCCACACGAATGGAAGTTGCATCCTCAAGTTTTCACGAAGATAACTCAGGTATGGGGACAGCCAGACATAGATCTCTTTGCTACCCACAGAAAATACCAGTTGAAAAAATTTTGTTCAAGGACCTATCATCCACAGGCCTGGAAAGTGGACGCACTTTCTTTCAATTGGACAACATTGACAGTCTATGCCTTTCCGCCTCTTCCTCTGCTGCCCAAAGTTCTATTAAAATCCAGAGCAGAGAGGCCGAAAATGATTCTCATTGCTCCAGACTGGCCAAGACAACACTGGTATCGGCTCCTGAAGAGCCTGACACATTCCCTACCATGGATCCTACCTCTAGTCCCTCTTCTGTTGTCCCAGCACAACTACAAAACCCTTCACAGCCAGCTCAAAACCCTAAATCTAGCTGCATGGAGAATTCCTTGATTTCCCAACAGACTCTCCTCTCCAAGGAGGTGCAGGATGTCATCTTGGAGGCCAGAAGACCTTCTACTAGAAAAGCATACTCTGCCAAATGGAAACGATTTTGTGCCTGGAATCAAAAAAAGGGCCAGAATCCTTGGGTAATAAATATACCTCAAATTTTACAGTACCTAGCTGAGATGTTAAACAATGGACTTTCCTTCTCCTCCATCAGGATCCACGCTTCAGCCATTTCTGCACAATACAACGCAGATCCTCCTTTATTCTCTCATCCTCTCTTAAGGCAGTTCCTCAGAGGGGCTAAGAATATAAAACCCCCAAGGAAACCACCAGTCCCTGCTTGGGACCTCAACTACGTATTGGAAAAGCTGACCCTTCCTCCCTTCGAGCCAGCTTCTTCAACAAAACTACAATACTTGTCATGGAAAACAGCCTTTCTTCTGGCTATCACCTCAGCACACAGGGTTTCTGAGCTACAGGCCCTCATGGCTGTGCAACCATTCATCATTTTCCATCAAGACAGAGTTTCCTTGCGAACCAACCCTACCTTTATGCCAAAGGTAGTATCCAGTGTAGCTTTGAATCAGACTATCCACGTACCTACCTTTTATCCTAATCCACAAAACAAAGGGGAAAGACTACTACATTCCTTGGACATTCACAGACAACTTCGTTACTGTTTGGACAGGACAAAGCCATTCAGGAAATCCGAGCAACTCTTTGTGTCCTATGCTACAGGTGCTCAAGGAAAGGCTATTTCCAAACAGACAATTTCAAAATGGATAGCCCACTGCATACGCTTTTGTTACTCATTTCATGGAAAAACTGTGCCTGCATGCATCAGATCCCACTCCACCAGGGCCACAGCTACCTCTGCAGCCTTCCTCAGGGGGGTCCCTACCAAGGACATTTTGGAAGCAGCCACTTGGAGTTCAGTCCACACTTTCTCCAAGCACTATCACCTTCCACTATACTCTAAATCTAGAGCGGGATTTACCACAGCAGTCTTGCAGGGCATCCTCACTCCTCCTGCTTCCACTTAGTGCCTACCACCCCTACTTAGCTTTGGGTTTCTTCCCATCTGTAATGACTGCAGCTGTATGCACGATGAACATAGTACAGTTTTGTACCTACCATAAATGTAGATGTTAGAGTGCTCATACAGCTGCAGTCCAGGTTACCCCCCCTCCGTCCCCTTTTAGGACAGGCCTTATGACAAACACCTTATCATACAACCTATTTGGGGTATTCTCTTATGGTGCATTTGCTTGCAACTACTGTTTTTTGATTATTCAAAATTGCATGTTGGCATAAATTTATGTTTTGCCTTCCTTCTGGGGGCACCTGACATCTGGGGCAAGAAAAACTGAAGAAAATGGCGTTGGCTGCCTCTTTTATACCCCTGCCACACTGATGTCAGGGAAGAAGCGACGACAACCGACGCCGGACCAAGACTTTGGAATTCGGCCGACCGAGGACCCGTCTGACGACAGGATAACCCATCTGTAATGACTGCAGCTGTATGAGCACTCAAACATCTACATTTATGGTAGGTACAAAACTGTACTATTTTTCTGATTCAAAAAAGAGGCTTTTAGGGATTTCTTACTCCTGACTCTGCGGCTATGCAACTTTGCGGAACCTTTCAAGACGTCTTTCACGAACTCCCCTTTTGATGGATCATCTCTTTTTGGTCCTCAAGTGAAAGAAACCCTGACTAGGTGCGAGACTGATGGCAAGACCCTTTCTGCCGTCGGAGTCCGTTTTTCGACTCCTTCTAGGCCTTACCCCAAAGGCCAGAAGGGTGGGAAGATGTGGTTCCGTAAACAATCTCAAGGGACTTCGCCTGACGCACAGAGTCGTTTTCCTACCAGAGGCAGAGGTGGGAATAACAATGGTAGACGTCGCCCTAGGGGCAGGGGGTCCGCAGAACCAGGGCAATCGGAAGCCTTTCCTGACAAGCCCTTTCAGCATCCCTGAGGTTGCCCGACTGCCCATCTTCGGAGGCAGTCGGGGGAAGATTGTCACTGTACCCAGAAGCCTGGCTATCCCTGACTCAAGACAAATGGGTACAGTCCATCATTTCCGAAGGCTATTCTATCCCCTTTCTTTTTCAAATCAGTCAAAAATCCCTTCCAGATGTTCCACCCGCTCAAAGGGATATAGCAGCTTTGGAAATTTCAAAACTGCTTGCAAAAAGAGCAATTCAGCCAGTGTCAGCAGACCAACGAGGATCCGGAATCTACTCAAGGTTCTTTTAGTTCCAAAGAAAACAGGGGACTGGAGACCAATTTTGGATCTCAGTATCTTGAACAGATCAGTCAAGAAAACAAGATTTCGGATGGTCACGCTGCAATCCATTCTTCCCCTATTGGGGAAAGGAAACTGGATGTGCTCTATAGACCTTCAGGATGCGTGCTATCACATAAAATGAACAGACGCGCTCCAGAAGATTCCTCCGCTTCAGGCTGGGAACCAGTCATTTTCAATTCAGGGCCCTGCCCTTTGGTCTCACCACTGCCCCGGTGTTTACCAAATGCCAGGCAGTGGTAGCTCCCCACCTGAGACGACAAGGATGCCAGGTGTTTCCATATTTGGACGACTGGCTTCAGCTCCCACCAAGCATCTCCTTCTGATGGCCAGAGATTATACTTTTCGCGTTTGTCAAAACTGGGTATTTCAATAAATTGCGAAAAGTCTGTTTTGTCGCCTTGTCGTACTATTACTTACATAGGCAAAATTTAGATACTATAAACATGTCTGCAACGCTAACGAACCAAAGGATATCAGACATTCACAAATTGGTGTCACTTCTTCTCAACAACAACAGAGCCAAAGCCAGGTTAGTTCTAAAGGTGTTGGGAATCATGGCAGCGGCCATACCTCTCCTCCCATTGGCCAGATACCACATGCGGATCCTTCAGTGGATGCTTTTTTCTCAATGGTCATACCAGGAACTTCCAATGTCTCACACCATTATGATCACGCGTGCAAAAAGCATCTCCTGTGGTGGATGTCTTCCCCCCAGATCCTGTCGGGAAGACCATTTGTTCCACCTCCTCCGGTTGCTACTCTGACAACGGATGCCTCCCTGATCGGGTGGGGGGGGCATTATCAGGGCAGGACAGTCCAGGGCACATGGCAACCAAACGAATGCCACTTGCACATAAACGTTCTGGAGATGAGAGCAGTGCTTTTAGCGTTGCAAGCCCTTCAAGACTCTCTTCCCTTGGGAACGATTGCAATCCAGACAGACAATATGTCTGTAGTGTGGTACATCAACAAACAAGGCGGAACCAGATCATACCCCTGTGTCGAGAAGCACTCAGACTGTGGCAATGGGCGATTTCTTCTCAGCGTTTCTGATAGCAGCACATCCCGGAAGTCCAATCACATTGCGGACAAGTTGAGCAGAGCTATACTCATGCCTCACGAGTGGTCTCTGAAAGACTCTGTAGTGAGAGAGATATTTCTCAAGTGGGGTCAGCCTTGCTGCGATCTTTTGCTACTCCCCAAAACAGCAAGTGCAGAGAATACTTCACTCTATTCCTTTACCAGGCCAACCCAGCAGAGACGCTCTAGTCCAAGTTTGGCCCGGGGACTTCTGTATGCATTTCCTCCTTTCCCTCTGATCTCTCAAGTAATACAGAAAGCTATCTCAGAAGGCCTCATTGATCCTCATTGCTCCTTACTGGCCTCGACAAGTGTGGTTCCCCTTTCTACATCGCTTTCTCTTGAGCGACCGTGGCATCTGGACCTAGTTCCAGATCTTTTGATCCACCAGTCGGGTCAGTTTCGCTCCCTCCTCTCTGAACCTCACTGCTTGGTTCCTCCAGTTCCAACCGTAGCCAGGCTTCCTCAATTATCTCACTCGGTTAGAGATATATTGATAGCTTCCATAAATCTTCCACTCGAAGATTTATTTGAGTAAGTGGAAACGCTTCTCATATTGGGCACAAGGAAAGGACATAGATCCTTTCACCGCTTCCATCCAACTAGTCCTTGATTTTCTAGCTGAACTCTTCCATGCAGGTTCATCTCCATGTACTCCTAAGGTTCAATTGGCAGCTATTTCTAATTTTCATGTGGGCATTTCTGAATCTGCCCTAATGTCCCACAAACTTTGCAAAGCCTTTTGAAAGGAGTTTTCTTCTCAGACCTCCTATAAGAAATCCTCCTTCTCCTTGGGACCTAAATTTAGTTCTTGCTTCTTTGATTCTTTCCCCTTCGAACCTGCAGCTTCATGTTCCTTGAAATTATTATCATGGAAAACTCTCTTTCTGGTGGCTATCACATCAGCTAGAAGAATTTCAGAACTTCAAGCACTCAGTTGTTCTCCTTATCTTTTGTTCCATAAGGACAGAGTTTCCTTACGAACTAACCGTCCTTTTGCCTAAGGTGGTTTCAACATCAAATCTAAACCAAAGCATTGACCTCCCTGTCTTTTTCCCAGAGTATTCAAATAGGTCTGAACAAAATTACACTGCCTGGATGTTCATCGTCAATTAAGGTACTACTTGGACAGGACGAAACAATTCAGAAAATCTGATCAGCTGTTTGTCTCCTATCGGAAAGCAGAAAAGGACTTCCAGTTTCAAAGGTATCATTATCCAGATGGCTAACATCTCTGATTACCCTTGTTTATGAGATTAGACACCAAAAACTGCCTAATAAACCTAAAGCCCATTCCACCAGAGCTTTGGCTACTTCTTTAGCCTTCAAGACAGACTGCCTATTGACACCATTTGTGCAGCGGCTACTTGGGCTACTCCTCACACTTTTATTTCCCATTACAAGTTGGATTTAGCTTCTAGGCATAGAGCTAATTTTGGTTCCACTGTTCTCAGGAGTCTGTTCCGTTAGGCCACCCGGGACAAGGTGCTAGGACGGTCCCATCCAGCAAGAATGAAGGCGAGATAGACAACTTAACATATAGAAGTTATGTTCTTACCATAACGTTCCATGTTAGTTGTCTTCTTCTCGCCTTCTTCTTGCGTCCCACCCTCCTTCCCCCTGGCCTGGTCAGACCTAGAGGAGTTGTGATCGTGACCTCTCTTTCTACCACCTCTTTCTTAGTTATATGCTATTGTGCATATTTTCTTATTTCAGGATGTAGGTCACCCTTTTCTTCCTGCTGTTAGAGGTGGATTCTTTTTACAGTTATACTGTTATTGATATAAGCTGGATTAGCTTACAAACGAGATCTGAGGTAACTCTCGCCTAGCATTGTGGGATATAAGGGGAGCCTCGAGCCGGTGGAACCAACTCTCGAGCTTTTAGAGTGGCAGTGGAGCCGAGGTCGGCTCCGAACCCATCCAGCAAGAAGAAGGCGAGAAGAAGACAACTAACATGGAACGTTATGGTAAGAACATAACTTCTATTTCTCTCTCTTAAGCATGGGGGATATTCAATTGGTACCAGAAGTGGAAAAGGGACAAGAGTTCTATTTGAGACTTTTCGTGGTACCCAGAAAAGGCAATACATGGTGTCCTATCCTTTCTACTCTAAATACCTTTCTGGTGATTCCAAAATTCAAGATGCTGACTCTTCACCAGCTGCTTCCTATGCTAGGCAAAGATGCATGGTTGGCAACACTAGACTTTAAAAGAGGCATACCTGCACATCCCTATCAGGGAGTCTTGCAGAAAATACCTACACTTCAAAGCAGGCGCAGAAAATACCTACACTTCAAAGCAGGCCACATGCACTATCAGTTCTCTGTGTTGCCCTTTGGCTTATCTACTGCGCCCAGGGTATTCACAAAGTGCCTAGCTCTAGTCATTGCATTCTGCAGGCAAAGAAATATTCAAATATACCTATATCTGGACGATTGTCTAATTCAGGCAGAAAGCCAGGACATACTTTTGAATCATCTGGCCTTTGTTCAAAGGATACTGACTTGTCTGGGGTACACCATAAATGAAAAGAAATCTCAACTGGTACCCTGTCAGCAAATTATATTCCTGGGAGCAAGCTTGAGTACAACTTCCCAGATGGCTTTCCTCATGCCAGAGAAACAGATTCATTTGGCAACCTACTTCAAACAAGTGGCCACAAATACCCAGTTATCTGCAAGGCAAATACTGCAAGCCTTGGGGTTTATGGCCTCCTGCATTCTTCTAATTCCATATGCAAATCTGCATATGAGGAAACTGCAGTGGTATCTCAAAAGCCTATGGTGTCAACATTCACAGGATCTAGTGGCAATGATTCCTATCATACCTTACCTATGCCTAGAGTTCCTTTGGTGGGCAGAGGCCTGCCACCAAAACAGGGGACTACCATTCACACTGCCCCATGCCGCCCAAACTTTAACAGACGCATCAGACTATGCATGGGGAGCCCACCTGGCAGGGAAGTGCATTCAGGGCAAATGGAACCCAAGTCAAATGCACCTGCATAACAATAAAAAAAAAATATTAGCTGTACAGAATGCTTTGACAGCCTTCAAGGACCACATTCTTCCAGGACAATTATTGATAAAGATGAACAACACCACTGTTATGTGGTACATAAACAAGCAGGGGGGTTGGGTACACATTCTTACCCCCTCTGCAGACTAGCCATGGCATTGTGGAACACAGCCCTGATTTATCAGGTACATTTACAAGCTCAATTCCTGCCAGGAAAACTAAGCAGAAACCTCATGGACCCACACGAGTGGAAACTGCAGCCAAGGATTTTCAACATGTTGACAAGCAAATGGGGGAGCCCAGATATAGACCTGTTTGCCTCCCCCCAAAACTATCAGTTGGACAAATTCTGCACAAGGACTCCCCACAAACAAGCTTGGAAAGTGGATGCTCTGTCCTTCAGCTGGAAAAACCTATCAGTTTATGCCTTTCCTCGTCTGCCTCTCCTCTCCAAAATACTACTAAAGAGCAAACAAGACAAACCAAGGACGATTTTGATTGTACCAGACTGTCCACGCCAACACTGGTACCCCCTCTTGCACAGTGTGTCACAGTGGACCCCATGGCACCTGCCTCTGACTCCTACTCTATTGTCTCAGCAGGAGAACCAAATTCTGCATCCTCAACTTCAAACACCCAATCTACAGCCTGGCTAATTACATATTTTCTCCTTTACCATCCCTCAGTAAACCAGTGATGGATATCATTTTAGAGGCAAGGAGGCCTAGTACCAGAAAATCTTACACTGAAAAATGGAAAAGATTCTGTGCCTGGTACCAATCTCCAGGGATGAGCACAACAGTGCCCAATTTACCTTGGATCTTACAATACTTAACTGAAATGTTTCATAAGGGCCTGTCTTTCTCCTCAATCAAAATTCACGCCTCAGTCATCCCAGCTCATTATAATACAGAACCACCCCTCTTCTGTCATCCACTGCTTAAGCAGTTCCTCAGAGGGGCCAAATATCTACGACCACCCAGGAGAGCTCCAACTCCAGCCTGGGACCTCAACGTTGTTTTGGAAAAGCTCATTCTTCCCCCTTTCGAGCTGCCACTGCGGACTTAAAATTCCTTTCTTTGAAAACGGCTTTCCTTTTAACAATCACTTCAGCAAGAAGGGTATCTGAATTACAGGCCCTCATGACACTGAAGCCTTTCATCATCTTTCATGCGGACAGGGTGTCCCACAGGACCAATCCCTCCTTCATGCCCAAGATGATATCCAGTGTGGCCCTTAATCAGTCCATACATTTGCCAACCTTCTTTCCTAATCCACAGAACAAAGGGGAACGGATTTTGCACTCCTTAGACATGTACAGACAACTTAGATTCTTCTTGGACAGAACTAAACCTGAAAGGAAATCTGATCAACTGCTGGTGGCATTTTCTGCAGGGGCAGAGGGGGAAGGCCATTTCAAAGCAAACCATTTCCAAATGGATAGGCCATTGCATTCTTTTTTGCTACAAACTCCATGGAAAACCTATCCCACAGGAGATCAGACCCCACTCTACCAGGGCTGCATCTACCTCTACAGTCTTTTTCCTAGGCGCCCCTAACAGGGACATCCTAGAAGCTGTTACTTGGAATTCTGTACATACTTTCACCAAGCATTACAATCTGCCACTTTTCTCTAAATCCAGAGCTGGTTTTGCCACTGCAGTCTTACAGGGCCTTTTAACTGTTCCTAATTCTATTTAAATTCCTCCTCCTATCCTTAGCTGTGGGAATCTACCCAAAAGTGATGACTGCAACAGTGAAACACGAAGAACATAGTACAATTGTGTACACTTACCATAAATTTAGATGTTTGAGTGTATTCACTTTTGCAGTCCTGGTTACCCTCCATCCAGCCCCCTTCTTTTTCTTTTTTGGATATACCTCTACATTCCTTTACTATCTTTTTATTTTTTTTTATTTATTTAACATTTGTTGACCGGGAATGTCCGACTAGGTTCCACAGAGCCTGTTTTCAGCAGAGGCCCGGGGAGAAATGCTCCAGATGCATGTCTTTTTGGAATGTGGGAGGAAACCTGAGTACCCGGAGGAAACCCACGCGAACACAGGGAGAACATGCAAACTCCATACATAAGGCACCCCAGCCGAGAATCGAACCAGAGAACCTCTTGCTGTGAGGCGACAACGTTAACCGCTGCACCACTGTGCCGCCCCATCTTCAAAATCGTTTTAGTGTATTTGCTTTTTTGTTGGAGGTATAACCTTGTATATTTATAGATTTAATTGCTTCCCATTAAGGGGGGCACCTGACATCTAGGGCAAGAAAAACTGATGTAATGGCGTTGGCTGCATGTTTTATATCCCTGATATCCTGACGTCATGGAAGAAGGGCAGCAACTGATGCAGGACCCAAGACTTTGTTAATTAGGCCGACTGAGGGCTACTGCAAGCAGATAACCCAAAAGTGATGGCTGTAGCAGTGAATACACTCTTAACATCTACATTTATGGTAAGTGTACACAACTGTACTTTCCCTTATGACCAAGGCAGCAGTGGTTTGCCCTTCTGTTGACTCTCAGCCATGGGAGGTGCTGTACTCTTCCTCTGGTGATAGATCTGCTCCATCCAACCCAAGGGTTCTGTCATTCATCCACACTTGAGGACACTGAGACTAGCAGCCTGGAGGATTGCATTCTAACACTGCATCTTATTCTGATGAAGTGGTATCCATCATGAAAGAGGCAAGAAAGCAAACTACTAAAAAGTCATACTTAATAAAGTGGAGCAGGTTTTCTATTTGGTGCAAGGCCAAAGGGATGACACCACTTAGGGCAGCATAAATCTAGTGCTGGACTACCTTTCAGAATTATTTAAGCAGAGCCTTTTATTCAAGTATGAAAGTACATGCACCTGCCATTTCTGCTTGCATACATTTTTCCCTGCCTATCTGTACTCACTCCCATTTGCAGCAGTTTCTTAAAAGTGTAATACACCCAAGACCACGTACGAGAAAACCTGTAGCCTTTTACGACCTGAACTACACATTGGAAAAGCTTACCCTGCCACCCTTTGAGCCAGCTGCCTCAGCCTCTCTAAGGTTGGTCATATGGTAGACCACCCTGCTGATAGCAATTGCCTCAGCCAGGCGAGTTTCAGAACTGCAAGCCCTGATGTGCAAAGAACCCTTTGCTGTGTTCCATGGGGATAGAGTCACCATTACAACTAATTCTTCTTTCATGCCCAAGGTAGTGTCAGAGATGTTCATCATGTTTCACTGTTGCAGTCATTACTCTTGGGTTATCCTGCTGGCAGGCTACCCTCAGTTGGCCAGAATTCCAAAGTCTAGGTCCGGCGTCGGTTGCTGTCTCCTCTTCCCTGATGTCAGTGCGCCAGGGGTATAAAAGATGCAGCCGACGCCATTTTCTTCAGTCTTTCTTGCCGTGCGGTGCCCGAAGCAAAAGCAGTTCGCAAGTGCTGGTCTGCCGACTCCTGAGATTTTCAAATCCGAATTTCAGAACCGAAGTCTTCATTAAAGCTAAGTACCCCGTTGGGGAAACTTTTTTCTTGCTCCAGACCGATGTCAGAAAAAGTTAACAATTGTATTTCTCGTGGGAAGCAAATACCTCATAAGGATTTTCACTCTTACTGTATTCCTTGCCTAGGCCCTGATCACAACGTTGCTAGCTGTCGGTTTTGTGCTAGAGTTAACCAACGCACTATTAAGTGTCAGTTTGATTTTGCATTTCATTACTTTGTCCGAAGATTTAATTATATAATGCCGTTGGACCAGCCGACAACCAGAGTTTACCAAAAATGCAAGGACAAGGATAGGCATCAGAGGTCCAAAACCGACGATGAGGCCTCTGCTAGGTCAGTCGCCGGTTCTCAGTGAGGCGCTTTCACAGCCCCTGGTGCCAGCTACCTCAGAGCCACAGGCCACTTCCGACTCCCACGTGGAGCCGACTGGGCCTCTGGATACTCAAGGTATTGGACACTCGGAAATCATTCCCTCAGATGGGTCCGGAGCCGCTGAGCAGGCATCGGCATCTGAGGGTGTCTTCAGACCTACACAACTATATATTAAACCATCTTCAGCTTCAAAGACTAAAGTAGCTCTAAAGACAAAGAAACAAGTACAGCATTCTCCTACTCAGACTTCCATGCCTAAAAAATAGATGCTCAAAATGGCCGAAGACCTGATTACTTTGATCAGGGGCTCCTATCCCCTTCCTGATAAGAGGCCTAGGCAAGAGATAGAAACCTGATCAGAAGAATCATACTCTATTTCCTCTGATTCCTCTTCTGAACAGGATTACTCCATGCTTCACTATGAGGATTCTGATGCTGAAGAATCCATTCCTTCAGCCTCTCCTCGTGAGGATTATTCTTTTGGGGAAACCCTGCATACCATGAGGGAGCATTTCCGCTGGGAGAGCCAAGATTATTCTGAATCTAAGAAAAGGCTCCGAGACTTTCTGGTACTTCCTCAGCATAGATCCCTTGCTATTCCACCTGTTTTCCACCTGTTTTAGATATTGTAGATGTATTTTCAGAGTCCAGCCTGTCCCCTGACTCTTTACCCCCTGCACCTGCTAAGCCAGACAGATACTACAGGGTTCCGGATTCTCATAAATTCCTATATAAGAACCCCGCTGCTGACCAAGAAACTGTATCTCAAGGTCCCAAAGGGATTAAAGCTTCCACTGCAAAAACCCTGTCCCCTCTGATAGGGATTCTAGGGCTCTAGACAGATGGGGGAAAAAAGTCTATACTTCTGCTACCTTGGCTGTAAGGGCTTTAAATTGTCAGTTTCATATGCTTAAATATCAGCAATATTTGATGTCACTGCTGAAACAGAAATCGTTGACAAATACTGAATGTTCAGAGAACAAGGAATTGCAGGATTTATTGCATGCAGCTGAATAAGTAGGAAAGCATACTTTGCAATGTGGTTATGATTCATTGAAGGCCTCTTGCAGTGCCGCTGTTACAGGTTCTGTTATTAGAAGGCATGCTTTGTTAAAGGAACAGAATCTGCCCGATCATGTTAAAGCAAAATTATTAGATACACCATTGCAGCATGATACTTTGTTTGGTACTAAAGCAGAAGAGGTGTTGAAAAAATTGGAGGATAAAGCAAAATCCATGCAGACAGTCAAGGATTTCTTACAGGTAGAGCCACCCAGGTTTAGCAGAAACTGGCCTTCTAAAAATTGGTCCTTTCCAGTGTCAGACAGACCACAAAGAGGCAGATATAGGCATCCTAGAGGCAGATCTCAGCCCCAAGGCTCATACAGACCTAAACAATGGGGTGCTCCTACCTCCAAAAGCGGAGAAGACAAATCACAACCTTACAGGAAACCGTCCCAATGACTTTCCTCTACCAGATCCAAGCACTTTTCTTTTGACAACCCCCTTAGGGGGAAAACTAGCACTTTTTTCATCAAATTGGCAAATGGTTACCCAAGACAAATGGGTCCTGAATATAGTGTCCCAAGGCTACAGGTTCCATTTTCACACTCTACCAAGGTCAAAAGGTATGCCAGACCTGCCACACAATCAATGGGCAGAGGCACAAAAACTAATTACAGCCCTCATGGACATGAGGGCCATTCAGCAAGTACCACAACAAGAGCAGGGGCAAGGTTTTTACTCCAGACTTTTCCTAGTACCCAGAAAGGACAGAACCTGGAGACCAATACTAGACCTATCTATACTAAATACGTTTCTGGAAGTTCCAAAATTCAAGATGTTGACTCTACAGCAGCTACTGCCCATGCTGGGCAAGAAGGCTTGGCTCATAACTTTGGACCTAAAAGAGGCATACCTGCATGTCCCAATCAGACATATGAGAAAACTACAATGGTATCTAAAAAGTGTTTGGACTCAGCATTGCCACAGCCTGGAGACAGTAATTGCACTCATTCCCTGCCTACAACAGGATTTTAGATGGTGGGTAGAAACCTGTCACCACAACAAGGGTCTGCCATTCAGTTTACCCACAACCAGACAGACACTAACAACGGATGCATCAGATTATGCCTGGGGGCCCCATATGGCAGGAAAATGTATTCAGGGCACATGGCCTGCAAACCAGATGCATCTTCACATCAATCAAAAAGAGATGCTAGCTATTCAAAATGCCCTGACAGCTTTCAAGGACCTGCTTCATCCAGGACAGCTACTGATAAAGACAGGCAATACTACGGTCATGTGGTACATAAACAAGCAGGGAGGTACACATTCCTACCCCCTCTGCAGACTAATTTTCTTGTAACAAAGTAAATTTCTTAGATATAAGTATAATGAAAGATAGTCAAGGTAACATTTCTACCACATTATATAGAAAACCTTGCTGGAAAAATGCACTATTGCACTTTAGCAGCATGCATCCTAGGTTTGTTTTCTCTAATATAGTAAAGGGACAATATCTTAGAATTATTAGGATCTGTAAAGAAGCAGGCAACAACAACTCGATGTTATGTATACCTTACTGTTAGACAGGGAATATCCTGACTCTCTATGTTAAGCAGAATTAAGGAAATTGTTATGGATGTCCCTAGAGACAGAGGTGATTATATCAGGGTAATCACCAGTTATACAGGAGATAGATCGAATACAGGTAGAGCTACTAAAAACACTTACATCACTAGATATACTAATGATAATAAAAATATTATGAATATCATTAAAAAGAATTGGCAGGTACTTATTGCTGACCCCAAGATTCAGACTATAGTAGGGGAATACTCCTTTTACTTACAGAAACAGTAAGAATTTCAGAAGGATTTTGTGTACAGAACATTTCCAGAATGAATTTAACAGTAATACCATCAGGCATTATGATGGGTTAGGTACCCATCCCTGTAATAAATGTAATATGTGTAAGTTTATCTCGAAGGCACAAGACTTTATTCATCCCACTTAATTATAGATTTAAACCTAAATTTCATGCTAGTTGCGAAGATGAAAGTCTTATATATTTAGCAACTTGCGTACGCTGTTTAGCGTTTTACGTAGGGATGACTTCCAGGAAATTAAAAGACAGGATGTATAATCACATATATGATATAAGGAGAAATAATCAACAGAATGCATTAGCGAAACACATAAGTAGTTTTAAAGATCATATTTTTGAGTTTAGAGTATTGCAGTTAATAATCAAAAATAAGAGGGGGGAACAATAATAATTATTTAAAATGCATTGAATTGTGCTGGATCTTTAAATTACGAGCGCATGTAGAACTTGGTTTAAATCAATTTATTAGTATTAAGCCAGTATTAATTGCACGTAAATATTAGGAAGCATTAGGATGTGTATGATGAGAATTATATGTTTTTTTATTATTCTTGTTTTCAATGAGTTTTGCTATTTTTCTATGAATTCATTATCTATGTATTTATATATATTTTTATGCATACACAGATATTTTATATATATATATATTTTTTCTTTTTTATACACTTATATATATTTTATATTTTTATATATTTATTTATTTATATATATTCACATATTTTGTCATATATATTATATTGTATAGAGAATTTTTTGCTTTGTATGATTTTAGGTTTTTTGGTATAGTGGTTACCATGAATGACTTGAGCTAACAGCATTGAAATATTTACCATGACTACCTGCTTGATTTAAATGCATTACTTGATTGATTTTAATTAAGTGTAATTGGTCAGCATATTTAAAGACTGTTTTATTGATTAGTAAAATGAAATCTGATGAAGCGTGCAGCGTTTGGCACGTGAAAGCACTCATTTTTGTCTACAATAAAAATCTTGGAATCTTATGTGCATCATAGTGGTGGTCTTGTCCTGTATTTTCGCTATTGCTTGGTTTCTTTTCTGGAATCGGGACCTTTGGATAGCAGCTGAACCTTATTTTATTTCATTCCCTCTGCAGACTAGCAATGACCTTATGGGACACAGCACTGGCTTTTCAAATTCACCTGCAAGCACATTTCCTGCCAGGAAAAACAAATACTCTGGCAGATGAACTAAGCAGAAACCTCATGGATCCCCAGGAATGGAAACTGGATCCACAAGTCTTCAACATGATAATAAGGAAATGGGGATGCCCAGACATAGATCTATTTGCCTCCCCTCACAACTATCAATTGCAGAGATTTCGCACAAGGATTTATCACAAGCAAGCATGGAAAGTGGACACCCTATCCTTCAGCTGGAAAAAACTAACAGTATATGCCTTTCCTCCACTGCCTCTTCTTCCCAGGGTACTCCTAAAGGTCAGACAACAGAAGCCAAAAATGATACTGATTGCACCAGACTGGCCACGCCAGCACTGGTACCCAGTCCTAAAGAGCTTGTCTCAAGGTCCAGCATGGATATTGCCTCAAACTCCACACTTGCTGACCCAACAAAACAATCGGATCCTGCACAGCCAACTCAGGACCTTAAATCTGGCAGCATGGCGGATAATGTAACCATTCAGAACACACCTCTTTCAAAAGCTGTTATGGATGTCATCTTGGAGGCCAGGAGGCCCAGTACCAGAAAATCTTATGCAGAAAAATGGAAGAGATTCTGTGCTTGGAGCCAGGAACAAGGCATTGACATGTGTGTACCAAATATACCTCAGATTTTACAATACCTAACTGAAATGCTGAACAAAGGCCTTTCTTTCTCATCAATTAAGATTCATGCCTCTGCCATTTCAGGCCATTACAATACGGAATCACCTATCTTTTCTCATCCTTTAATAAGGCAGTACCTCAGAGGGGCCAAAAACATTAGGCCTCCAAGGAGAGCACCAATTCCGGCCTGGGACCTCAATTATGTTTTAGAAAACCTCACACTGCCTCCTTTCGAGCCAGCTTCAACAACAGATATAAAATTCTTATTCTGGAAAACAGCTCTACTCCTAGCAATAACCTCAGCAAGGCGAGTCTCGGAGTTACAAGCACTCATGGCTGTGGAACCTTTTATCATTTTTCATCCAGACAGGGTGTCTCTGAGGACAAATTCTACATTTCTGCCTAAGTGGTATCCAGTGTGGCCCTCAACCAAACCATTCACTTGCCTAACTTTTATCCAAATCCACAGAACAAGGGTGAAAAAATTCTGTATTCTTTGGACATACACAGGCAGTTATGCTTCTGTTTGGACAGAACTAAAGCTTTCAGAAAGACTGAGCAACTTTTAGTGTCATATGCTGCAGGATCTCAAGGGAAGGCCATCTCAAAACAGACTATTTCTAAATGGATAGGCCATTTCATCCATTTCTGCTATTCTCAACATGGCAAACCAGTGCCTAAGGGCATTAGGCCTCATTCCACCAGAGCAGCAGCCACTTCATCAGCCTTCCTCAGAGGAGTACCAACCAAAGATATCTTAGAGGCTGCAACTTGGAGTTCAGTGCACACTTTCACAAAGCACTATCACTTACCTCTTTACTCTAAGTCCAGAACGGGCTTTGTCACTGCAGTTCTGCAGGGCCTCCTAGCCTCTCCTAATCCTATTTAGCCCAACCACCCGTCCTCAGCTTTGGGATTCAATCCAAGAGTAATGACTGCAACAGTGAAACACGATGAACATAGTACGTTGTAGTCCAGGTTACCCACCCACTACCCCCCTTTTTTTTGCTGGGACTCATCTGCACTTCTCTATCCTATACAACCTATTTGGTGTATTTGCTTGTAGATAAAGAAAATGTTACTTTTGTGCATGCATTTTTCATATTTTTCAGCCTACCAATTTGGGGGCACCTGACATCTGGGGCAAGGAAAACTGAAGAAAATGGAGTGGGCTGCATCTTTTATATCTCTGGCGCACTGACGTCAGGGAAGAGATGACAGCAACCGACGCCGGACCTAGACTTTGGAATTCTGGCCGACTGAGGGTAGCCTGCCAGCAGGATAACCCAAGAGTAATGACTGCAACAGTGAATACACTCAAACATCTACATTTATGGTAGGTACACAACTGTACTTTCTCTTTAAACCAAGCTGTACACCTACCATTGTTCTTCACTAATCCTCAAAATAAACCTGAACAAATCCTGCATTCACTGAATGTGCATCAACAGCTCAGGTACTACTTTAGCAGGATCCATTCTACAAGTAGTGCAGACCAACGTTTGGTGGGCTTTGCAGAAGGAATAGAATGCAGGGTGTTTGCTGTTCTCATCATGGAAAGCAACTAACAACATCTGACGGGGCACATTCCATGAGAGACTGAGCAGCCACCAGTCTTCCTAAAAGGTGTCCTTATTCAAGCTATCTTGGAAGCTGCCCCCAGTTCTGTCCACACTTTTACCAAACACTACCATTTAGGCACTGCATCCAGGGCTAGGGCAAGCTTTGCTACTCCTGTTCTACAGAACCTCCTGTTCCAGGGGCTCTCCGACAGCTAAGCACCCAATTTGTAGCTTTACAAACAAACAAACAAAACAAGTAACCACTGAAGACTGCAGTGTTAAAACAATGACTGAAGATTAAACACAAGCACTGCAATATCACCACGAAGAGAGAGTAGAATGCATGTTCGGCAGATAAAATCAAAATAAAACCAGCACAATTTAATAAAGAAGAAATAAAATCCTTCAAAGAATAGGATGTAAATCCTCACAAACCGGATGAGCGTTTTCAGCTATGCCTTCATCAGATTGTTCACACTAAAACACCTCCCTTTTTTATGTTGTTGTTTGTCTTTTGGCTTTTCCCGGTTAGTGGTTGCCACAGCGGAACTCTGGTCCGCTAATGATTGGCAGTTAGTTTTTATGGTGTCGAGTTGCCAGCCCGACACCCAACCTTCAATGAAGGCACGTATGTCTTTCAAACATCCACTTGACCACAAGGAGGACATGCAGACTCCACACAGAAGGCACTCACAACCCAAGCCGAGAATTGAACAGGAGAACCTCTTGCTGTGAGGCAACAATGCTACCGCTGCACCACCGCGGAAGTCCAACTTTTTTTATATTGTTGCTAATCCAATCAAGTCATCTCCTGAGCTTCCTGCTTTTCGATGTAGGTTTTAAAGGCACCACTTCATTAAGACCAGGGCTCCTGTCTGCCTGTAAATCAGCTGTTCAGCGTGATGTCCTTCATGGATGCATCTGCAGTCATAACAACTGGGTTGTCCTGTCGTCAGGCAGCCCTTCGGTCGGCCGGATTCCAAAGTCCGGGTCCGGCTTCGGCTGATGTCGCACTTCACCCGACGTCATCTCTGTTGGTCTTCGGGTATAAAGGCATCAGCCGACGCCATTTTCCCCAGTCTTTCTTGCGCGGCGTGGCGAAGCAGAAGCTGTTCGCAAGTGCCGGTCGGTCAGATCCAGAGATTACTACTTCGAATACTACGAAGACTTCTAAAAGCTAAGTACCCGTTGGGACTCTTTCTGCCTCAGCCGATGTCAGAAAAAGTCAATAACTGTTTAACTTGTGGGAAACAAATACCTCATAAAGATTTCCACTCTTACTGTTTGCCTTGTTTAGGCCCAGACCACGACGTAGCAGCCTGTTCAGCCTGTGCCTCATTCAACCGAACGCTTAGGCGTCGGAGTTTGCTGAACAGTTTTTCGCTCAGATTTTGCGTACATTATGCTGCGGATCCTCCGACTACCCAGATTGTTAAAAACGCAAAGAAAAGACCGACACTCGCGGTCCGCAGTTTCGGCGAAACCATGGTTAAGCAAACATGAGTGTCTCGGTTTGGCGAAACCGAGAAAACTGATCAAAGCACAGCTGAATCAATGACTACTACTGAGGCTCCTGCTACCTTACTTGAAACGGCCTCAGAAATCTTACCTACAGTGGTTACTAGTGACTTATCAGACACCATCCCTTTGGATGTCTCTACCCCAGCACGTGGTGCTGCTAGGCCTCCTGCAGCCATGTCTATTAAGGCCTTTGCCAGGGTTAAAGCAGCCAAATCTACTAAATCAGTGCCTGTTAAGCCCCCTCTACTAGGCCCACTTCTAGTTCACAAATGCTTACTCTGGCAGAGGATTTAATATCCTTAATTAGGGATCTCAATCTCACCCAGACAGGGCCTCTCAGCCCCAGAAAGAGACCTAGAGCAGAGCCCCCGAGCCTGTGTCCTCTGATGATTCCGCGGAGGACTCTGATATTACAGACCAGCCAGAGGCTCATTTCTCCAATTATGAAGACTCAGATGCTGAAGAATCCATTCCAGCTGCTTCTCCACCAGAAGAATTCTCCTTTGGGGAAACCTTACATGCCATGCGAGAACAATTCAATGGCAGGAACAGGATTTCTCAGATTCCAGAAAAAGACTTAGGACTTTTCTGCACCTACCACAACACAGGCCTTTAGCTATACCTCCTGTCCTCTGTTGTGGACGATGCATTTAATGATGTCTGCACTGCACCAGATTCCTTACCTACAGCCCCTGTCAAACCAGACAGATTTTACAGGGTTCCAGACACTCATCACCACTTATACAAGGCCCCACTTGCAGACCCGAAACCATATCCCAGGGGCCTAAGGCAGCAGCCTCGACCACAGCAAAAAACCCTATTCCTTCTCAAAGGGAAGCCAGGTCTTTAGACAGATGGGGCAAAAAGGTTTACACCTCTGCTACTCTCTCAGCTAGAGCTTTAAATTGTCAGTTTCACATGATACAATACCAAGAGTTTATGCTTGATCAGTTAACTAAAAGCTATCCTCTGATGACTCTATAGATAAGAAATATATATTAGAAATGGTAAATAACATACAACAGGTTAGTAACCATTCCTTAAAATGTGGCTATGATGCACTGGAGGCTTCATTTAGATCAGCCATGACTGGCACAGTGATAAGAAGACATGCATGGCTGAAGGAACAGGTCTTACGGATCATGTTAAAGCTAAGTTATTAGATGCACCTATGGATAAGGCCAGTTTGTTTGGTACACCTGCCCAGCAGGTAATGAAGAAAATGGAAGAAAAGGCAAAATCTGCACAAACAGTTAAAGATTTCTTGCAGGTTCAACCCCCAAGGTTTAGCAGGAACTGGCCTGCCAAAAATTGGTCCTTTCCTGACTCCACAAGATCCCAAAGGGGCAGGAATAGACGTCCCAGAGGCAGAAATCAATACAGAGGGGGTGCCTACAGAGGACGACAGTGGCAAGGTAATAACAGAGGCACAGACACAGCCACTGCCACTACAACAGCACAGTGACTTGTTTCTAACTCCGCCTACCAGGGAACAAATAGCAGCACCATTAGGCGGAAAATTAACCTTATTTTCGAAAAACTGGCACTATATCACAAAAGACAAGTGGATTCTGCAAACCATAGACCAAGGATACCGGTTCCACTTCCACACTTTACCAGTCAAAAGAGGAATGCCAAACCTGCCTCCAAATCAAAAAACAGAAGCTCTACAGCAGATAATGCAACTAACAAAGATGAGAGCTGTGGAAAAAGTGCCAATGACAGAACAAGGAAAAGGATTCTACTCCAGACTATTCCTAGTTCCAAGAAAGGAAAAAGCTGGAGACCTATTCTCGACCTGTCCATCTAAAATACATACATCATTGTCACAAAATTCAAAATGCTGACCCTCCAGCAACTTCTTCCCATGCTGGGCAAGGAGTGCTGGCTGGTAACTCTAGATCTCAAGGAGGCATACCTGCGTCCCCATACGACCAATCTGCAGAAGATACCTCAGATTTCTTGCAGGATCAGAGCACTATCAATTCTCAGCATTGCCCTTTGGCTTATCTACTGCCAGAGTATTCACAAAATGCCTGGCATCAGTAATCGCTCACTGCAGACTACAGGGAATCCAAATTTACCCATACCTTACGACTGTCTGCTACAGGGGACAACAAAAGCAAGCTGACAACAGATCTACAAAGGGTCATTTACTTGCTACAAGCACTGGGATACACAGTCAATTTACAAAAGTCAAGGCTGATACCATCCCAAACAAGGACATTCTTGGCGAACTGGACACAGTAAAACAAATGGCATTCCTAACTGCAGAAAACAAAAGAACTCCCTCTTTACTTCTTGGCACTAACAAAACAGAACAAGCTAACAGCAAGAAAAGTTCTACAGGCCTTGGGCTTCATGGCATCCTGCATAATCTTGGTTCCACATGCCAGACTACATATGAGAAAACTACAGTGGTACCTAAAGAATTTATGGTCCCAACACAGGCACAGCCTAGAAGCAGAAATTCCTCTAATCCCATGCCTAAAACAGGAGTTCCTGTGGTGGGCTCAAGCATGCCAGTCAAATCCAGGCCTACCTTTCCACAACTATCAAGCAAGCCAAACCATCACAACAGACGCCTCAGACCTAGGATGGGGCTCACATGCTGGACAAATGCGTACAAGGATTGTGGACACAGGACCAGCTCCATTTGCACATCAACCTAAAAGAAATGCTGGCAGTAAAGCTGGCAATCCAAAAATTCAGACCATTCCTCAAAGCAGGACATTTGATGATAAGGACAGACAACACCACAGTGATGTGGTACATCAACAAACAGGGAGGCACTCATTCATACCCCCTATGCAGAATGACTTTGGACCTTTGGAACCTGGCGCTCAGCTACAGCATCCAGTTACAGGCAATGTTCGTACCAGGAAAGGAGAATACTCTAGCGGACATGTTAAGCAGAACCACCTCGGATGCTCACGAATGGATGCTACACCCGGACATCTTCAAGGCCATCTCAAAGAAATGGGGAATGCCACAGATAGATCTATTCGCTTCCCCTCTCAATCACCAGCTCAAAAAATTCTGCACAAGGACGTTCCACCCACTTGCATGGAAAGTGGACTCGCTCTCCTTCAGCTGGAAAGGTCTGACAGCATATGCATTCCCACTGATACACTAGGTATTACTAAAAATCAAGGAGGAACGTCCAAGGATAACCCTGATAGCTCCAAACTGGCCAAGACAACACTGGTACCCATTGCTGAGGAGCATGTCTCGGGACAAAATATGGCCAATACCCCTGATGCCTTTGATGTTAACCCAGAACAACTACAGCATCATGCATCCAAACCTAAAAACTTTGCAACTGACTGCATGGAACATCACATAGCAGCAACTAATCCAGAGCTTTCCCAAAGGGTTAAAGACATTATCCTTGAAGCCCGCAGACCTTCAACAAGAAGGAACTATGCAGGAAAATGGAAAAGGTTTGTCATTTGGAGTGCTGAAAGAGGAAAAGATGTGTCCAATATAGACATTGCTAACATTCTGGAGTATTTGGCAGAGCTTCTACATACAGGCCTGTCCTATTCCTCCATCAAGATACATGCATCAGCTATTTCAGCAGAATACAGCTTTGATCCACCTGTCTTTTCACATCCTTTACTCAGGCAGTTCCTCAGAGGGATCAAGAATGTAAAACCTCCTAGGAAACCACCATTGCCAGCTTGGGATTTGAACTTTGTGCTGGAAAAGTTGACACTCGCACCTTTCGAACCAGCAGCAACAGCAGACCTGCAGCATCTATCGTGGAAAACTGCTTTTCTACTGGCAATAACCTCAGCAAGAAGGGTTTCTGAACTTCAGGCCCTAATGGCAGTACAACCCTTCCTAATCTTCCACCAAGATAGAGTGTCCATGAGGACTAATCCTACATTTATGCCTAAGGTGGTATCCAGAGTGTCTTTAAACCAGGCAATCCACCTACCTACCTTCTTCCCAAACCCACAAAACAGAGGAAAGAATGCTGCATACCTTGGATGTACATAGACAGCTACGCTACTACCTGGACAGAACAAAAGTAACAGAAAACTGACCAGCTGTTTGTAGCCTATGCAACAGGAAGGGAAGGAAAAGATTTCCAAACAGACAATCTCCAAATGGATAGGAAATTGCATACGATTCTGTTACTCCTTTCATGGAAAACCAATTCCACAGAACATAAGGCCTCATTCTACAAGGGCAACAGCCACTACCACAGCCTTCTTACGAGGAGTGGCAACCAAGGACATTATTGAGGCGGCTACTTGGACCTCCGTGCATACATTTGCCAAGCATTATAATTTACCTCTGTATTCCAGATCCCGAGCAGGGTTTGCCACTGCTGTACTGCAGGGGATCCTAACCACACCATAATCTATTCTTCCTCCTCCCCTAGTTGGCTATGGTATTCTACCCAGTTGTTATGACTGCAGATGCATCCATGAAGGACATAGTACAGTTTGTACCTACCATAAATGTAGATGTCCGAACTGGATAGCATCTGCAGTCAGGATTACCTCCTCCTTCCCCTCTGTGGTACTCCTAGGGTATTTACCCTCCTAATAGCTAGCTGGCGGGGGGGACTCTCTTATGGTGTATATGATTGTATATATGTACATACATGCTTATTTTTGTGTTTGCCTTCTATCTTTTGGAAACATTGGCATTTACCCAAAATTTAGCCTTCCAAGAGGGCAACTGGCATCTGGGGCAAGAAACACTGAGGAAAATGGCGCGGCTGATGCCTTTATACCGAAGACCAACAGAGATGACGCCGGGTGAAGTGCGACATCAGCGAGCCGGACCCGACTTTGGAATCCGGCCGACCGAAGGGCTGCCTGACGACAGGACAACCCAGTTGTTATGACTGCAGATGCTATCCAGTTCGGACATCTACATTTATGGTAGGTACAAAACTGTACTTTTCCAAGACTTCAGATCTGAAGTAGTTTACTTCATTTGGTCTTCAACCTGTGGCTTACAGATCCGTATAGGATTCGAGCCGGCAACTTTTACTGCCATCATCTCTGAGCTCCAAACTCCTCCTCTTACCCACAATACACCTCCACTGCCTTCCATCCCCAGATCTCATTTGCCGCAAATAGCTTTAGCATCGTGTCTCTTGAGTTCCAACTTAGTCAAGTGGGTAAAACCTCTGTGAGTAAACTTTTTCTTCAGATTTTTGTGTTAGTGTTAGCATAGGTCCCCTTTCTCCTCACCTTGCGTTGTGTGTCTAGTGTTACAGGTTAGAGTAGTTTGTACTTTTGTGTAGATTGTAGCCCCCCCCCCCCACGAGTGTGTGTGTGTGTGTGTGTGTGTGTGTGTGTGTG
>NC_056732.1:1350920349-1350962849 GCF_019279795.1 Protopterus annectens
CTTGTTTCACTGTTGCAGTCATTACATTTGGGTAATCTGCTGGCAGGTTGCCCTCAGTCTGCCTGAATTCCAAAGTCTTGGGTCCTGCGTCGGTTGCTGTCGTCTCTTCCATGACGTCAGGTCGTCAGGGGTATAAAACAAGCACCCGACGCCATTTTCTTTAGTCTTCCTTGCCATGCGGTGCCCGAAGCAGAAGCAGTTCGCAAGTGCCGGTCGGCTGACTCATGAAATTTTCGAGTTCGAGTTTCAGAACCGAAGTCTTCAATAAAGCTAAGTACCCCGTTGGGGAAACTTTTTTTCTTGCTCCATACCGATGTCAGAAAAAGTTAATAATTGTATTACTTGTGGGAAGCAAGTACCTCATAAGGATTTCCATTTATACTGTATTCCTTGACTAGGCCCTGATCACAACTTGCCTGGCTGTCAGTTTTGTGCTAGATTTAACCAACGCACTATTAAGCGTCTGTATATTTTTGCATCAAAATACTTTGGAAACAGATTTAAACTAACCTGAAATGTCATTGGATAGCAATCCAACTACCGGAATACACAAAAAATGCAAAGAAAAGGACAGAGACAGATCGAGGTCCAAAACCGATGAAGCTTCTCCTAAGCCAGTCGCCGGTTCGCTGGTACTCCAGTGAGATGCTTTTGCAGCCCCTGATGCCCGCTACTTTCAAGTCGCAGGCCCCTACAGAGACCCATGCGGAGTCCAGCTCGCCGCGAGATACTCAAAGTATTGTACCCACAGATGTCTCTCCCTCTGATGGGTCTGGAGCTGCTAAGCAGGCACCGGCTTCTGAGGGTGTATTCAGGCCTCAACATCTTTATATAAAACCGACAGCTACAAAACCAAAGATAAAGCGGCCTAGGCAAGACACTGATTATGAATCTTCAGATCAGGTTTCTATTTCTTCTGATCAGGATTCATCTATTCCTCCCTATGAGGAATCTGATGCAGAGGAATCTATCCCATCTGCATCACCTCCTGAGGATTATTCATTTGGAGAAACCTTGCATACTTTAAGGGAGCATTTTCACTGGGAGAGTCCAGATTTTTCAGAATCAAAAAAGAGGCTCAGGGATTTCCTTCTTCTCCCTCAGCACAGGCCTTTATCCATACCCCCTGTTTTAGACATTGTGGGTGTGTTTTTGGAGTCGAGCCAGACTCCTGACTCCTTACCTTTGGCTCCCAGGAAGCCTGACATATGTTACAGGGTCCCTGACTCGCGCAAATTTTTATTTAGAAACCCTGCTGACCCTGAAACTATTTCACAGGGTCCAAAGGGAGTTAAGGCCTCAACAGCAAAAAATCCTACACCGTCTGACAGAGATTCAAGGGCTGGATAGATGTGAAAGAAGGTTTATACATCTGCAACCTTTGCAATTAGGGCCCTAAACTGCCAGTTTCATATGCTCAAGTATCAACAACATGTTATGGAATTGCTGAAACAGAAAAAAATGATTTCTGAATGTGCAGAAAATAAAGAATTGCAGGAATTACTGTATGCAGCTGAACAAGTTGGAAAACATACTTTGCAATGTGGTTTTGATTCCTTAGAGGCCTCCTGCAGGGCCGCAGTTAACTGGATCTGTGATTAGGAGGCATGCCTGGCTAAAAGAGCAAAATTTGCCTGATCATGTTAAAGCTAAATTACTGGATGCACCTTTACAGCATGATACTCTGTTTGGTATAAAGGCAGAAGAGGTTTTAAAGAAAATGGAAGACGAAGCTAAGTCTATGCAAACTGCAAAAGACTTCTTACAAGTGCAGCCTCCAAGATTCAGTAGACACTAGCCTACAAAAAATTGGTCTTTACCTGTGTCTGACAGAGCTCAAAGGGGCAAATCCAGATGCCGTAAAGGTTCTAGATAGCAGGCACAAGATTCTTACAAGTCAAAACAATGGGGTGCTTCTACCTCCAAATCTGGAGGAGATAGTGCAACCCTACAGAAAACAGTCCCAGTGACTTCCCTCTGCCGTCATCAAGGACTTACCTTTTGGCAGCACCCTTAGGGGGAAAGTTAGCACTTTTTGCTCAAAATTGGCACTTAATAACCCAGGACAAGTGGGTGCTAAACATAGTATCACAGGGATACAGATTCCATTTCCATACTCTGCCAATTGAAAACGGTTGGCCGGATCTGCCAAAAAATCAATGGGCAGCGTCACAGAAACAGGTTACGTCCCTCATGGTTATGGGGGCTATTCAGCCAGTACCAGAACAGGAAAAAGGACAAGATTTTAACTTGACTGTTCTTTGTACCCAGAAAGGACAAGGCCTGGAGGCCAATACTGGATTTATCAATTTTGAACACCTTCCTGGACATTACAAAATTCAAAATCCTTTGCAGCAGCTTCTGCCCATGCTGGGCAAGAATGCTTGGCTGGTGAAATTAGACCTAAAAGAGGCATACCTGCATGTCCCAATAAGGGAATCGTGCAGAAGATACCTCTGTTTCAAGGCTGGCTTAATACATTACCAATTCTCTGCACTGCCCTTTGGCTTATCTACTGCGCCCATGGTCTTTACAAAGTGCCTGGCACCAGTAATTGCATTTTGCAGACGAAGTATACAAATATATCCTTACGTGGGCAACTGTCTCATTCAAGCAGAGAACAAGGACATTCTTCTTCAGCACCTGGCGTGTGTAAAAAGGCTTCTAACATGCCTAAGGGTACACAATAAACAAAAAGAAATCACTACTGGTACCCTCTCAAAAGATAACATTCCTGGGTGCAAGCTTGAATACTACTGCCCAGATGGCTTTCCTCACGCCAGACAAACAAAAGCAACTCACTACTTATTTCAAACTGATGACAACAAAAACCCAGTTACCTGCAAGACAAACTCTGCAGGCTTTAGGGTTCATAGCATCCTGCATTCTGCTGTTTCCATATGAGGAAACTTCAATGGTATCTAAACAGTTTATGGAGTCAGCATTGTCACAGTCTGGAAACAATGATTCCTCTCATTCCCTGCCTACAACAGGAGTTTCTATGGTCAGCAAAGGCATGTCACCAAAACATGGGACAGCCATTCACTCTATCCCCTGCAGCCAAACCTTAGCAGACACATCAGATTATTCATGGGGGGCCCACTTGGCGGGAAGATGCATTCAGGGCATATGGACCCCAAAACAAATGCATCTGCATATCAACCAAAAAGAGATGTTAGCTGTTCAAAATGCCCTGTCAGCCTTCAAGGACTTACTTCATCCAGGACAACTACTGATAAAGACAGACAACACCATGGTTATGTGGTATATAAACAAGCAGGAGGGCACATATTCATACCCCCTTTGCAGACTAGCCATTTGACTTACCAAGTACATCTACAAGCTTAATTCCTGCCAGGAAAACAAAATACTCTGGAAGATGACTTAAGCAGAAATTTTATGGACCCTCACGAGTAGAAACTAGATCCACAAGTCTTCAGCATGATAACAAAGAAATGGGGGGGGGCCCGGACATAGATCTAGTTGCCTCTCCTCAAAATTATCAATTGAAAAGATTCTGCACAAGGACTTATCACAGACAAGCATGGGAAGTGGACGCCATATCCTTCAGTTGGAAAAACCTATCAGTTTACGCCTTTCCTCCTCTGCCTCTTCTTCCCAAGGTCCTACTAAAAGTCAGACAAGAGAAACCAAAGATAATACTAATTGCCCCGGACTGGCCACGCCAGTACTGGTACCCAATCCTAAGGAACTTGTCTCAATACCCAGCTTGGACCTTACCTCAAAGACCTTAATTACTGTCCCAGCAAAACAATCAGATCCTGCACAATCAGCTCCAAACACTGAACCTGGCAGCATGGCTGATCATGTAGTCATACCAACAACACCTCTCAATAAAGCTGTGATGGATGTCATTTTGGATGCCAGAAGGCCTAGTACTAGAAAATCTTATGCTGATAAATGGAAGAGATTGTGTTTGGAATCAATCACAAGGAACTGATACAGCAGAACCAAATATTCCTCACATATTACAATACTTGACTGAGATGCTTGACAAAGGCCTATCTTTCTCATCAATAAAAATCCATGACTCTGCCATTTCGGCTCATTACAATACAGAGCCACCAATCTTTTCTTATCCTTTACTAAAGCAGTATCTTAGAGGAGCCAAAAATTTAAGGCCTCCCAGAAGATCACCAGTACCTGCATGGGACCTCAATTATGTGTTGCAAAAGCTCACCCTGCCTCCATTTGAACCAGCTGCTTACTGCAGATCTAAAGTTCTTATCATGGAAAACAGCTCTGCTCCTAGCAATTACTTCAGCAAGAAGAGTCTCATAGCTGCAGCCCCTCATGGCCACAGAGCCTTTTATCATATTTTACCCGGACAGGGTGTCTCTGAGGACCAGTCCTTCATTTATGCCTAAGGTGGTTTCCAATGTGGCTCTTAAGCAAACTGTTCATCTTCCAACTTTTTATCCGAATCCGCAGAACAAGGGGGAGAGGATTCTGCATTCATTGGACGTACACAGACAGCTAAGATTCTACTTGAGCAGGACTAAAGCTCTAAGAAAAACTGAGCAGTTACTAGTGACATATGCTGCAGGATCAGAAGGAAAGGCTATTTCAAAGCAGACTATTTCAAAGTGGATAAGCCATTGCATTCATTTCTGCTACTTACACCATGGCAAACCTGTGCCCAAGGGCATTAGGTCTCATTCCACCAGAGCTGCAGCTACATCAGCAGCCTTTCTCAGAGGAGTACCAACCAAAGACAATTCTAGAGGCTGCTACTTGGAGTTCTGTTCACACTTTTACAAAGCATTATCATTTGCCTCTCTACTCTAAGTCCAGGGCAGGCTTTGCCACTGCAGTTCTGCAGTCCCTTATAGCTGCCCCTAATGCTGTTTAGCTCCAGCCTCCCATCCATAGCTTTGGGATTTTACCCAAATGTAATGACTGCAGCAGTGAAACACGAAGAACATAGTACAGTTGTGTACACGTACCATAAATGTAGATGTTAGAGTGTATTCAATGTTGCAGTCCAGGTTATCCGCCCGCCATCCCCCTTTTCTTCTGGAGTTTCTCTTTCCTTCACTATCTTCTACAACCTGTGTGGTGTATTTGCATGTAGATGAAGGTAAAGTTTATATTGTTGCATGCATATACAGTTTTTATATATATATATATATATATATATATATATATATATATATATATATATATACTAAAGAAAATGGTGTCGGCTGCTTGTTTTATACCCCTGATGACCTGACCTCATGGAAGAGGCGACTGCAACCGACGCAGGACCCAAGACTTTGGGATTCAGGCCAACTGAGGGCAACCTGCCAGCAAATTACCCAAATGTAATGACTGCAACGGTGAATACACTCAACATCTACATTTATGGTAAGTGTACACAACTTTACTATTCCTTGCCTCCTGCTACCAGAAAACTTGAGAGATATTACAGGATTCCTGATTCACTCAAGTTCCTTTTTAAAAATCCTATTGCAGATCCAGAGACTATTTCACAGGGGCCCAACGGCATTAAGGCTTCTACTGCTAAAAATCCTACCCCTTCTGATTGAGACTCCAGGGCACTGGATAGATGGGGTAAGAAGGTTTACACTTCCGCAACCTTGACCATTAGGGCTTTAAACTGCCAGTTTCATATGTTAAAATATCAACAACATGTTATTGGATTGCTTAAACAGAAAATGATGTTGATTCCTGACTGTGCAGAAAATAAAGAATTACAGGATTTAATGCATTCTGCTGAGCAGGTTGGAAAATATACTTTGCAATGTTGATTTGATTCTTTAGAGGCCTCTTACTGGGCTGCTGTTACTGGTTCTCTGCTCAGAAGGCATGCTTGGCTTAAGGAGCAATCTTTACTTGATCATGTTAAAGCTAAAGTGTTGGATGCTCCCTTAAATCAGGACCGCCTGTTTGGCAACAAGGCTGAGGAAATTCTGAAAAAGATGGAAGATAAAGCTAAATCTATGCAAACTGTTACAGATTTCTTACAAGTTCAGCCTCCTAGATTTAGTAGGCACTAGCCCTCTAAAAATTGGTCCTTTCCAGCCTCTTCAAGGTCTTCTCAAGCCAAACCCAGACATAGCAGAAATCCCAGGTTTCAGTCCCAGGGGAGACACAAGACTAAGCAGTGGGGGGTTTCCGCACCCAAATCAGGGAGTAGTAAGACTCCCCCCTATGGAAAAAAGTCTCAATGACTTGCTTCTAAAACTTCCAAGCACTTCCCAACTGAATGCTCCTTTAGGTGGAAAGATTGGTCTGCAGGCCAAAAACTGAGAACTCATTACCCAGGACAAATGGGTTTTAAATATAGTGTCCCAAGGATACATATTTCACTTCCACGCCTTAGCAACACAAAGCAGGTGGCCAGATCTACCCCCAAATCAGTGGGCAGAGGCCCAAAATCAAGTATTCTCTCTCTTAAGCACGGGGGATATTCAATTCGTACCAGAAGTGGAAAAGGGACAAGAGTTCTATTTGAGACTTTTCGTGGTACCCAGAAAAGGCAATACATGGTGTCCTATCCTGGACCTTTCTACTCTAAATACCTTTCTGGTGATTCCAAAATTCAAGATGCTGACTCTTCACCAGCTGCTTCCTATGCTAGGCAAAGATGCATGGTTGGCAACACTAGACTTTAAAAGAGGCATACCTGCACATCCCTATCAGGGAGTCTTGCAGAAAATACCTACACTTCAAAGCAGGCCACATGCACTATCAGTTCTCTGCGTTGCCCTTTGGCTTATCTACTGCGCCCAGGGTATTCACAAAGTGCCTAGCTCTAGTCATTGCATTCTGCAGGCAAAGAAATATTCAAATATACCTATATCTGGACGATTGTCTAATTCAGGCAGAAAGCCAGGACATACTTTTGAATCATGTGGCCTTTGTTCAAAGAATACTGACTTGTCTGGGGTACACCATAAACGAAAAGAAATCTCAACTGGTACCCTGTCAGCAAATTATATTCCTGGGAGCAAGCTTGAGTACAACTTCCCAGATGGCTTTCCTCATGCCAGAGAAACAGATTCATTTGACAACCTACTTCAAACAAGTGGCCACAAATACCCAGTTATCTGCAAGGCAAATACTGCAAGCCTTGAGGTTTATGGCCTCCTGCATTCTTCTAATTCCATATGCAAATCTGCATATGAGGAAACTGCAGTGGTATCTCAAAAGCCTATGGTGTCAACATTCACAGAATCTAGTGGCAATGATTCCTGTCATACCTTACCTATGCCTAGAGTTCTTTTGGTGGGCAGAGGCCTGCCACCAAAACAGGGGACTACCATTCACACTACCCCATGCCGCCCAAACTTTAACAACAGACGCATCAGACTATGCATGGGGAGCCCACCTGGCAGGGAAGTGCATTCAGGGCAAATGGAACCCAAGTCAAATGCACCTGCATAACAATAAAAAAAAAATGTTAGCTGTACAGAATGCTTTGACAGCCTTCAAGGACCACATTCTTCCAGGACAATTATTGATAAAGATGAACAACACCACTGTTATGTGGTACATAAACAAGCAGGGGGGTGGGTACACATTCTTACCCCCTCTGCAGACTAGCCATAGCATTGTGGAACACAGCCCTGATTTATCAGGTACATTTACAGGCTCAATTCCTGCCAGGAAAACTAAGCAGAAACCTCATGGACCCACACGAGTGGAAACTGCAGCCAAGGATTTTCAACATGTTGACAAGCAAATGGGGGAGCCCAGATATAGACCTGTTTGCCTCCCCCCAAAACTATCAGTTGGACAAATTCTCCACAAGGACTCCCCACAAACAAGCTTGGAAAGTGGATGCTCTGTCCTTCAACTGGAAAAACCTATCAGTTTATGCCTTTCCTCCTCTGCCTCTCCTCTCCAAAATACTACTAAAGATCAAACAAGACAAACCAAGAACGATTTTGATTGTACCAGACTGTCCACGCCAACACTGGTACCCCCTCTTGCACAGTGTGTCACAGTGGACCCCATGGCACCTGCCTCTGACTCCTACTCTATTGTCTCAGCAGGAGAACCAAATTCTGCATCTTCAACTTCAAACACCCAATCTACAGCCTGGCTAATTACATATTTTCTCCTTTACCATCCCTCAGTAAACCAGTGATGGATATCATTTTAGAGGCAAGGAGGCCTAGTACCAGAAAATCTTACACTGAAAAATGGAAAAGATTCTGTGCCTGGTACCAATCTCCAGGGATGAGCACAACAGTGCCCAATTTACCTCAGATCTTACAATACTTAACTGAAATGTTTCATAAGGGCCTGTCTTTCTCCTCCATCAAAATTCACGCCTCAGTCATCCCAGCTCATTATAATACAGAACCACCCCTCTTCTGTCATCCACTGCTTAAGCAGTTCCTCAGAGGGGCCAAATATCTACGACCACCCAGGAGAGCTCCAACTCCAGCCTGGGACCTCAACGTTGTTTTGGAAAAGCTCATCCTTCCTCCTTTCGAGCTGCCACTGCGGACTTAAAATTCCTTTCTTTGAAAACAGCTTTCCTTTTAACAATCACTTCAGCAAGAAGGGTATCTGAATTACAGGCCCTCATGACAGTGAAGCCTTTCATCATCTTTCATGCGGACAGGGTGTCCCTCAGGACCAATCCCTCCTTCATGCCCAAGATGATATCCAGTGTGGCCCTTAATCAGTCCATACATTTGCCAACCTTCTTTCCTAATCCACAGAACAAAGGGGAATGGATTTTGCACTCCTTAGACATGTACAGACAACTTAGATTCTTCTTGGACAGAACTAAACCTGAAAGGAAATCTGATCAACTGCTGGTGGCATTTTCTGCAGGGGCAGAGGGGGAAGGCTATTTCAAAGCAAACCATTTCCAAATGGATAGGCCATTGCATTCTTTTTTGCTACAAACTCCATGGAAAACCTATCCCACAGGAGATCAGACCCCACTCTACCAGGGCTGCATCTACCTCTACAGTCTTTTTCCGAGGCACCCCTACCAGGGACATCCTAGAAGCTGTTACTTGGAGTTCTGTACATACTTTCACCAAGCATTACAATCTGCCACTTTTCTCTAAATCCAGAGCTGGTTTTGCCACTGCAGTCTTTCAGGGCCTTTTAACTGTTCCTAATTCTATTTAAATTCCTCCTCCCATCCTTAGCTGTGGGAATCTACCCAAAAGTGATGACTGCAACAGTGAAACACGAAGAACATAGTACAGTTGTGTACACTTGCCATAAATTTAGATGTTTGAGTGTATTCACTTTTGCAGTCCTGGTTACCCTCCATCCAGCCCCCTTCTTTTTCTTTTTTGGATATACCTCTACATTCCTTTACTATCTTTTTATTTTTTTTATTTATTTAACATTTGTTGACCAGGAATGTCCGACTAGGTTACACAGAGCCTGTTTTCAGCAGAGGCCCGGAGAGAAATGCTCCAGATGCATGTCTTTTTGGAATGTGGGAGGAAACCGGAGTACCTGGAGGAAACCCACGCGAACACAGGGAGAACATGCAAACTCCACACATAAGGCACCCCAGCCGAGAATCGAACCGGAGAACCTCTTGCTGTGAGGCGACAACGTTAACCGCTGCACCACTGTGCCGCCCCATCTTCAAAAGAGTTTTGGTGTATTTGCTTTTTTGTTGGAGGTATAACCTTGTATATTTATAGATTTAATTGCTTCCCATTAAGGGGGGCACCTGACATCTAGGGCAAGAAAAACTGATGTAATGGCGTCGGCTGCATGTTTTATACCCCTGACGTCATGGAAGAAGGGACAGCAACTGATGCAGGACCCAAGACTTTGTTAATTAGGCCAACTGAGGGCTACTGCAAGCAGATAACCCAAAAGTGATGACTGTAGCAGTGAATACACTCTTAACATCTACATTTATGGTAAGTGTACACAACTGTACTTTCCCTTATGACCAAGGCAGCAGTGGTTTGCCCTTCTCTTGACTCTCAGCCATGGGAGGTGCTGTACTCTTCCTCTGGTGATAGATCTGCTCCATCCAAGACAAGGGTTCTGTCATTCATCCACACTTGAGGACACTGAGACTAGCAGCCTGGAGGATTGGATTCTAACACTGCATCTTATTCTGATGAAGTGGTATCCATCCTGAAAGAGGCAAGAAAGCAAACTACTAAAAAGTCATACTTAATAAAGTGGAGCAGGTTTTCTATTTGGTGCAAGGCCAAAGGGATGACACCACTTAGGGCAGCATAAATCTAGTGCTGGACTATCTTTCGGAATTATTTAAGCAGAGCCTTTTTATTCAAGTATGAAAGTACATGCACCTGCCATTTCTGCTTGTATACATTTTTCCCTGCCTATCTGTACTCACTCCCATTTGAAACAGTTTCTTAAAAGTGTAATACACCCAAGACCACCTACGAGAAAACCTGTAGCCTTTTACGACCTGAACTACACATTGGAAAAGCTTACCCTGCCACCCTTTGAGCCAGCTGCCTCAGCCTCTCTAAGGATGGTCATATGGTAGACCACTCTGCTGATAGCAATTGCCTCAGCCAGGCGAGTTTCAGAACTGCAAGCCCTGATGTGCAAAGAACCCTTTGCTGTGTTCCATGGGGATAGAGTCACCATTACAACTAATTCTTCTTTCATGCCCAAGGTAGTGTCAGAGATGTTCATCGTGTTTCACTGTTGCAGTCATTACTCTTGGGTTATCCTGCTGGCAGGCTACCCTCAGTCGGCCAGAATTCCAAAGTCTAGGTCCGGCGTCGGTTGCTGTCTCCTCTTCCTTGATGTCAGTGTGCCAGGGGTATAAAAGATGCAGCCGACGCCATTTTCTTCAGTCTTTCTTGCCGTGCGGTGCCCGAAGCAAAAGCAGTTCGCAAGTGCTGGTCTGCCGACTCCTGAGATTTTCAAATCCGAATTTCAGAACCGAAGTCTTCATTAAAGCTAAGTACCCCGTTGGGGAAACTTTTTTCTTGCTCCAGACCGATGTCAGAAAAAGTTAACAATTGTATTTCTTGTGGGAAGCAAATACCTCATAAGGATTTTCACTCTTACTGTATTCCTTGCCTCGGCCCTGATCACAACGTTGCTAGCTGTCGGTTTTGTGCTAGAGTTAACCAACGCACTATTAAGCGTCAGTTTGATTTTGCATTTCATTACTTTGTCCGAAGATTTAATTATACAATGCCGTTGGACCAGCTGACAGCCGGAGTTTACCAAAAATGCAAGGACAAGGAAAAGGAAAAGGATAGGCATCCGAGGTCCAAAATCGACGATGAGGCCTCTGCTAGGTCAGTCGCCGGTTCTCAGTGAGGCGCTTTCACAGCCCCTGGTGCCAGCTACCTCAGAGCCACAGGCCACTTCTGACTCCCACGTGGAGCCGACTGGGCCTCTGGATACTCAAGGTATTGGACACTCGGAAATCATTCCCTCAGACGGGTCCGGAGCCGCTGAGCAGGCATCGGCATCTGAGGGTGTCTTCAGACCTACACAACTATATATTAAACCATCTTCAGCTTCAAAGACTAAAGTAGCTCTAAAGACAAAGAAACAAGTACAGCATTCTCCTACTCAGACTTCCATGCCTAAAAAATAGATGCTCAAAATGGCCGAAGACCTAATTATTTTGATCAGGGGCTCCTATCCCCTTCCTGATAAGAGGCCTAGGCAAGAGACAGAGTATGATTCTTCTGATCAGGTTTCTATTTCCTCTGATTCCTCTTCTGAACAGGATTACTCCATGCTTCCCTATGAGGATTCTGATGCTGAAGAATCCATTCCTTCAGCCTCTCCTCGTGAGGATTATTCTTTTGGGGAAACCCTGCATACCATGAGGGAGCATTTCTGCTGGGAGAGCCAAGATTATTCTGAATCTAAGAAAAGGCTCCAAGACTTTCTGGTACTTCCTCAGCATAGATCCCTTGCTATTCCACCTGTTTTAGACATTGTAGATGATGTATTTTCAGAGTCCGGCCTGTCCCCTGACTCTTTACCCCCTGCACCTGCTAAGCCAGACAGATACTACAGGGTTCCGGATTCTCATAAATTCCTATATAAGAACCCCGCTGCTGACCCAGAAACTATATCTCAAGGTCCCAAAGGGGTTAAAGCTTCCACTGCAAAAACCCTGTCCCCTCTGATAGGGATTCTAGGGCTCTAGACAGATAGGGGAAAAAAGTCTACACTTCTGCTACCTTGGCTGTAAGGGCTTTAAATTGTCAGTTTCATATGCTTAAATATCAGCAATATTTGATGTCACTGCTGAAACAGAAATCGTTGACAAATACTGACTGTTCAGAGAACAAGGAATTGCATTCCTACCCCCTCTGCAGACTAATTTTCTTGTAACAAAGTACATTTCTTAGATATAAGTATAATGAAAGATAGTCAAGGTAACATTTCTACCATATTATATAGAAAACCTTGCTGGAAAAATGCACTATTGCACTTTAGCAGCATGCATCCTAGGTTTGTTTTCTCTAATATAGTAAAGGGACAATATCTTAGAATTATTACGATCTGTAAAGAAGCAGGCAACAACAACTCAATGTTATGTATACCTTACTGTTAGACAGGGATTATCCTGACTCTCTATGTTAAGCAGAATTAAGGAAATTGTTATGGATGTCCCTAGAGACAGAGGTGATTATATCAGGGGAAATCACCAGTTAGACAGGAGATAGATCGAATACAGGTAGAGCTACTAAAATCGCTTTCATCACTAGATATACTAATGATAATAAAAATATTATGAATATCATTAAAAAGAATTGGCAGGTACTTATTGCTGACCCCAAGATTCAGACTATAGTAGGGAATACTCCTTTTACTTACAGAAACAGTAAGAATTTCAGAAGGATTTTGTGTACAGAACATTTCCAGAATTAATTTAACAGTAATACCGTCAGGCATTATGATAGGTTAGGTACCCATCTCTGTAATAAATGTAATATGTGTAAGTTTATCTCGAAGGAACAAGACTTTATTCATCCCACTTAATTATAGATTTAAACCTAAATTTCATGCTAGTTGCGAAGATGAAAATCTTATATATATTTAGCAACTTGCGTACGCTGTTCAGCGTTTTACGTAGGGATGACTTCCAGGAAATTTAAAGACAGGATGTATAATCACATATATGATATAAGGAGAAATAATCAACAGAATGCATTAGCGAAACACATAAGAAGTTTTAAAGATCATATTTTTGAGTTTAGAGTATTGCAGTTAATAATCAAAAATAAGAGGGGGGAACAATAAGAATTATTTAGAATCCATTGAATTGTGCTGGATCTTTAAATTACGAGCGCATGTAGAACTTGGTTTAAATCAATTTATTAGTATTAAGCCAGTATTAATTGCACGTAAATATTAGGAGGCATTAGGATGTATGATAAGAATTATATATATTTTTATTGTTCTTGTTTTCAATGAGTTTTGCTATTTTTCTATGAATTCATTATCTATGTATTTATATATATTTTTATGCATACACAGATATTTTATATGTATATGTTTTTTCTTTGTTATACACTTATATATATTTTTATATTTTTATATATATATTTATTTTATATATATTCACATATTTTATCATATATATTATATTGTATAGAGAATTTTTTGCTTTGTATGATTTTAGGTTTTTTGGTATAGTGGTTACCATGAATGACTTGAGCTAACAGCATTGAAATATGTACCATGACTACCTGCTTGATTTAAATGCATTACTTGATTGATTTTAATTGTGTAATTGGTCAGCATATTTAAATACTGTTTTATTGATTAGTAAAATGAAATCTGATGAAGCGTGCAGCGTTTGGCACGTGAAAGCACTCATTTTTGTCTACAATAAAAATCTTGGAATCTTATGTGCATCGTAGTGGTGGTCTTGTCCTGTATTTTCGCTACTGCTTGGTTTCTTTTCTGGAATCGGGACCTTTGGATAGCAGCTGAACCTTATTTTATTTCATTCCCTCTGCAGACTAGCAATGACCTTATGGGACACAGCATTGGCTTTTCAAATTCACCTGCAAGCACATTTCCTGCCAGGAAACACAAATACTCTGGCAGATGAACTAAGCAGAAACCTCATGGATCCCCAGGAATGGAAACTGGATCCACAAGTCTTCAACATGATAATAAGGAAATGGGGATGCCCAGACATAGATCTATTTGCCTCCCTTCACAACTATCAATTGCAGAGATTTCGCACAAGGATTTATCACAAGCAAGTATGGAAAGTGGACACCCTATCCTTCAGCTGGAAAAAACTAACAGTATATGCCTTTCCTCCACTGCCTCTTCTTCCCAGGGTACTCCTAAAGGTCAGACAACAGAAGCCAAAAATGATACTGATTGCACCAGACTGGCCACGCCAGCACTGGTACCCAGTCCTAAAGAGCTTGTCTCAAGGTCCAGCATGGATATTGCCTCAAACTCCACACTTGCTGACCCAACAAAACAATCAGATCTTGCACAGCCAACTCAGGACCTTAAATCTGGCAGCATGGCGGATAATGTAACCATTCAGAACACACCTCTTTCAAAAGCTGTTATGGATGTCATCTTGGAGGCCAGGAGGCCCAGTACCAGAAAATCTTATGCAGAAAAATGGAAGAGATTCTGTGCTTGGAGTCAGGAACAAGGCATTGACATGTGTGTACCAAATATACCTCAGATTTTACAATACCTAACTGAAATGCTGAACAAAGGCCTTTCTTTCTCATCAATTAAGATTCATGCCTCTGCCATTTCAGCCCATTACAATACGGAATCACCTATCTTTTCTCATCCTTTAATAAGGCAGTACCTCAGAGGGGCCAAAAACATTAGGCCTCCAAGGAGAGCAAAAACAAAAAGAAGAGCCAGCAAAACCAAAACCCAATAATAAATAATTTATTGTTGATACATAGGACAGCAAAGAGGTACACAATAGGACAGCAAAGAGGTACACAGACCGGTTTCGGCTGGTACTAACTACACAGCCTTCTTCAGTGTGAATTGAGCATGCTCCAAGCTTTCCTTTAAATAGACTGCAGAAAAATCTGATTGGTTTAATCTAAAACTTGTCATTCAACCCGGGTGGAAAGAGACCACCCAACTTAACAATCCATTTTTTCTCCTTTGAGTTAAGTAATGCATGCCAACCCGTTTTGTTAGATTTTCTACCCCGTATGATGTCAATAATAGTAAACATAAAAGAAGCTGAGGGATGTGAAACCAGATTTTTCTGCAGTCTATTTAAAGGAAAGCTTGGAGCATGCTCAATTCACACTGAAGAAGGCTGTGTAGTTAGTACCAGCCGAAACCGGTCTGTGTACCTCTTTGCTGCCCTATTGTGTACCTCTTTGCTGTCCTATGTATCAACAATAAATTATTTATTATTGGGTTTTGGTTTTGCTGGCTCTTCTTTTTGTTTTTGCATCATGTTCTTTTGAGCCATGCAATTGCTTCCGTGCAAACAATTTTTTCATATCATACCTCCAAGGAGAGCACCAATTCCGGCCTGGGACCTCAATTATGTTTTGGAAAAACTCACACTGCCTCCTTTCGAGCCAGCTTCAACAACAGATATAAAATTCTTATTCTGGAAAACAGCTCTACTCCTAGCAATAACCTCAGCAAGGCGAGTCTCGGAGTTACAAGCACTCATGGCTGTGGAACCTTTTATCATTTTTCAACCAGACAGGGTGTCTCTGAGGACAAATCCTACATTTATGCCTAAATGGTATCCAGTGTGGCCCTCAACCAAACCATTCACTTGCCTAACTTTTATCCAAATCCACAGAACAAGGGTGAAAAAATTCTTTATTCTTTGGACATACACAGGCAGTTATGCTTCTCTTTGGACAGAACTAAAGCTTTCAGAAAGACTGAGCAACTTTTAGTGTCATATGCTGCAGGATCTCAAGTAAAGGCCATCTCAAAACAGACTATTTCTAAATGGATAGGCCATTTCATCCGTTTCTGCTATTCTCAACGTGGCAAACCAGTGCCTAAGGGCATTAGGCCTCATTCCACCAGAGCAGCAGCCACTTCATCAGCCTTCCTCAGAGGAGTACCAACCAAAGATATCTTAGAGGCTGCAACTTGGAGTTCAGTGCACACTTTCACAAAGCACTATCACTTACCTCTTTACTCTAAGTCCAGAACGGGCTTTGTCGCTGCAGTTCTGCAGGGCCTCCTAGCCTCTCCTAATCCTATTTAGCCCAACCACCCATCCTCAGCTTTGGGATTCAATCCAAGAGTAATGACTGCAACAGTGAAACACGATGAACATAGTACTTTGTAGTCCAGGTTACCCACCCACCATCCCCCTTCTCTTTGCTGGGACTTATCTGCACTTCTCTATCCTATACAACCTATTTGGTGTATTTGCTTGTAGATAAAGAAAATGTTATTTTTGTGCATTTTTATTGGCATATTTTTCAGCCTACCAATTTGGGGGCACCTGACATCTGGGGCAAGAAAAACTGAAGAAAATGGCGTGGGCTGCATCTTTTATATCCCTGGCGCACTGACGTCAGGGAAGAGGCGACAGCAACCGACGCCGGACCTAGACTTTGGAGTTCTGGCCGACTGAGGGTAGCCTGCCAGCAGGATAACCCAAGAGTAATGACTGCAACAGTGAATACACTCAAACATCTACATTTATGGTAGGTACACAACTGTACTTTCTCTTTAAACCAAGCTGTACACCTACCATTGTTCTTCACTAATCCTCAAAATAAACCTGAACAAATCCTGCATTCACTGAATGTGCATCAACAGCTCAGGTACTACTTTAGCAGGATCCAGTCTACAAGTAGTGCAGACCAACGTTTGGTGGGCTTTGCAGAAGGAATAGAATGCAGGCTTGACCCCAGACAGACCGTTTCAAAATGAATAACTGATTGTATTGATGTTTGCTGTTCTCATCATGGAAAGCAACTAACAACATCTGACGGGGCACATTCCATGAGAGACCGAGCAGCCACCAGCCTTCCTAAAAGGTGTCCTTATTCAAGCTATCTTGGAAGCTGCCCCCAGTTCTGTCCACACTTTTACCAAACACTACCATTTAGGCACTGCATCCAGGGCTAGGGCAAGCTTTGCTACTCCTGTTCTACAGAACCTCCTGTTCCAGGGGCTCTCCGACAGCTAAGCACCCAATTTGTAGCTTTACAAACAAACAAAACAGTAACCACTGAAGACTGCAGTGTTAAAACAATGACTGAAGATTAAACACAAGCACTGCAATATCACCACGAAGAGAGAGTAGAATGCATGTTCAGCAGATAAAATCAAAATAAAACCAGAACAATTTAATAAAGAAGAAATAAAATCCTTCAAACAATAGGATGTAAATCCTGACAAACCGGATGAGCGCTTTCAGCTATGCCTTCATCAGATTGTTCACACTAAAACACCTCCCTTTTTTATGTTGTTGTTTGTCTTTCGGCTTTTCCCGGTTAGTGGTTGCCACAGCGGAACTCTGGTCCGCTAATGATTGGCAGTTGTTTTTTATGGTGTCGAGTTGCCAGCCCGACACCCAACCTTCAATGAAGGCACGCATGTCTTTCAAACATCCACTTGACCACGAGGAGGACATGCAGACTCCACACAGAAAGCACTCACAACCCAAGCCGAGAATTGAACAGGAGAACCTCTTGCTGTGAGGCAACAATGCTACCGCTGCACCACCGCGGAAGTCCAACTTTTTTTTATATTGTTGCTAATCCAGTCAAGTCATCTCCTGAGCTTCCTGCTTTTCGATATAGGTTTTAAAGGCACCACTTCATTAAGACCAGGGCTCCTGTCTGCCTGTAAATCAGCTGTCCAGCGTGTTTCCAAGACTTCAGATCTGAATTAGTTTACTTCATTTGGTCTTCAATCTGTGGGTTACAGATCCATATAGGATTTGAGCCGGCAACTTTTACTGCCATCATCTCTGAGCTCCAAACTCCTCCTCTTACCCACAATACACCTCCACTGCCTTCCATCCCCAGATCTCATTTGCCGCAAATAGCTTTAACATAGTGTCTCTTGAGTTCCAACTTAGTCAAGTGGGTAAAACCTCTGTGAGTAAACTTTTTCTTCAGATTTTTGTGTTAGTGTTAGCATAGGTCCCCTTTCTCCTCACCTTGCGTTGTGTGTCTAGTGTTATAGGTTAGAGTAGTTTGTACTTTTGTGTAGATTGTAGCTCCCCCCCCCCCCACGAGTGTGTGTGTGTCTGTTAGAAAGAAACTGTCTTTTTTTATTAGGTTATCTTTCTACTAAATAATATGGCTGAAACGTTAGTTTTCAAGCGTTGCACAGAGTGTGGTCATAAGTTATCCCCAGCAGATGGCCACACTCTTGTTTGTTTGGTGCTTGGGCGTTGCCCACCCGAGTGTGCACTGTAGCATATGTGCACGCTTCAATCCCTGCGCCCTTAAAGATAGGAAGGCCAAGTTGGCCCTCAAAGGCTTCTTCCCCCTTCAGACTCTGTTTCCTCATCTCCGGCTTTGTTTACAGCGGCTGCTGTGGGCCTCCTCTCCTCTGACTTCTCCCCCCTCCCGGGCTGGAACTCAACCTCCTGTACCAAAGCCTTTGGTAGCAGAGCAGAAAAGAGGTAGAGGGAGAGAGAGTCTAAGACAAGGGAAAAGAGAGAGAGGTCTCCGGACCTTGTTTCACCTGCTTAAGACACCATGGATCTGCGACTCCCCATGGCTCCGATCTCCGAGGTTCTCGCCGGAGGAGAGACATCCAGCTTCTCTGGCCATGGTGCCCCGACTCTCCAGGTTGGAGTCCGTGGCCTTGTCGTGGTCCACCTGGTCATTGTCCGACGTGGATCTGGATAAAATGAAGCGATTTATCCGTACACAGATCCATATGGTGGTCTTGCCAGCCCCCCATCCCTCAGGAGGGGGGGGGAGTTCACTTCCCTTTTTCCAGCCTATATCTCCTTCTCTGATCTGACCTTCGGGTTCGGAGTACTCTGATCCGAGGTTGGCTTTGGTCAGGGGGTTGGCATCGGCGGTACCTGTTTCCTCTACGCTGACAGCTGCCTGGAACATTTCGGATCTGACCAGCTCGGATCCGAGCCGCTCTCTGAGCTGGAGGTTGGGGGTCTGATCCGAGAGAGTGGAACTTTTCTTTGGCTCCGACTTTGTCGGTCCAGTATACCCTCCTCGGAGTTTTGTCCACCTCAGGCCCAGCTCCAATTCTCTTGTCGGACCCAGGGAGACCAGCCTCCTTATTGGTTTCTCAGGAGGTTCACTCTTCGACATTTGACGTGGTAGAAAGGGTCCTCTCTGCTGGATCGAGACCCCTGACTGCCCCCTCGGACTCCTCCCAGGCCCCCTCTGCTCTGTATACAGTACCCATTGTTTTACCAGAGGGGACAGTCTGTGCTCAAAGAGCCCCAGAAGGTTCCCCCTGAGGAACAAGTGACTTACGAGCTCCCCAGGAGAGCCCCACCAGAGAGAGGCACTTGGACTCTCCCGAGTCCCTCACAGAGGACACGGACTTAGATGATGGAGTAGGTTCCCCTAGGTCACCTCCCAAGGATGTCTCCTTTGGGAGATGACATGGAAATCCTCCGCCAACAGGGAGGTTGGTCTGCCCCCCAAACCTTCTTCTGATGAGTCTGTGTTCCTGGAGGCTTTTGACATGGGCCCATCTACTTCCTGGGTGTCCCCCCACTGTGGATCCTTTGGTGGGACTAGTCACCTCGCGGGCATGGAAGGAACCGGACACCATGGAACCTATCCCAAAAAGACCAGATAAGATCTTAAGCCCCCCCCCCCAAAGACAGTCCAGCTTGGAAGAAGGGCTCCCCCGTAGACACCATGGTGGTAGCAGCGGCCACTAAGAAGGAAATTGCTCAGGAGAGTTCATCGGTCCATCCTCCTGAACGAGAGTCGCAGATGATGGACTGCCTAGGGAAGCGGGTTTACGCTTCCGCTACTTTTTCGATTAGGGCGCCGAACTACTTAGCCCATGTCAGCAGATTCCATCGGGACCTAGTAAAGGAGCCGGAGGAGTCTCCCCTCCAAGTCCATGTCGCAGGAGGACAAGGCTTCGTTCTCCGTGAGGATGGCCACTTTAAAAGCAGTATCTAACACGTCCATGTGACTCCTTTCACGTGCTACGGAAGGAGCGGCTGGGTCTGTCGTGTCCATGAGGCGCAATGCCTGGCTCGGGTTATATCAATTTTACAAACCCTTGAAGGCTGCCAATGCCCCTTCTGACTGCTCTACACTCTTTGGTAAGACCTTCTAGAAGACATTAGTCCAGAGTGAGAAGGACGGGAAGAGACTGTCTGCCATCGTGATACGCTTCTCTAACCCTCAAAGGTCCTTTTCCCAGAACCAGAGAGGGCAAAAGAAGATGTGGTTCCGGAAGTTGCAGTATTCCCGGGACACTCGGGGCTCTTCTTCCCCCAGAGGCAGAGGGGGACAGAATGGACACTGGCCCAGAGGCAGAGGGGGTCCAAGGAACTTTGGGTCTCGAGAACCTTTCTCGAACAGAACATGGCAGCAACCCTGAGGGGTTGCCCGACTGCTGTACTCTGGAGGCAGTCTGGGGACGATTGTCCTTGCACCTAGCAGCATAGGAGTCCATAACAATGGACCGCTGGATGCTTCAAATCATGTCCAGAGGATACACTATCCCCTTTGTGTGTTCTCCCAAATCTCCCACACACCTCCTGGACATACCACCCACGCAAAGGGAGGCAGCAGCACAGGAAATTTCCAAGCTGCTAGAAAAACGAACCATCTAAACTGTCCCCCCAGATCAGTTCAGATCGGGCCTCTACTCCAGGTTCTTTTTGGGGCCAAAGAAAACGGGATACTTAAGGCCCATTCTAGACCTCTCTACCCTAAACCTGTCAGTTGCCAAAGAGAAGTTCCGGATGGTCACTTTACAGTCCATCATGCCATACCTGCAAAAGAGCGACTAGATGTGCTCGTTAGATCTCCAGGATGCTTACTATCACATGAAAATGCACAGAAGCTCTAGGAGGTTTCTCCGCTTCCGGCTAGGAGTCTATCATTACCAATTTCAAGCTCTACCCTTTGGTCTCACCACAGCCCCCTGGGTGTTTACCAAAGTATTGGCGGTGGTAGTGGGTCACCTGAGGCTTCAGGGGATTCAGGTCTATCCGTGCCTGGACGATTGGCTCCTTATTGCTCCCACCAGATGTCTACTCTCCCAAACCAGGGATTATTTCCCGACTTTTGCCCTGCGTTTGGGGATCAGTCACCACATACAAATCTCTCCTAGATCCGGTGCAGGTGTTAGACTACATTGGTGCCAGGATAGATACTCTTCAGTGCAAAATCTTCCTGACCTCGGAGAGAGTTCAAAACCTGAGGATGCATGTCTCAGTGATCTATCACTCTCATCTCCAAATGGCAGAATCGGTGTTGAGGGCCGTAGGCTCGATGGTGGTGACCATAACTCTTCTCCCATGTGCTCGGTTACACATGAGAATTCTACTGTGGACTCTAGCTGTGCAATGGTCCCTGTTGGAACTGCCATTGAAATATCCAATCCAGCTCAGTAGAGTCTGTCATACCTCATATGGTGGATGTGTTCTCCAGACATTTTGGAGGGATGACCTTTTGTTTCAGCCCCGGCCCAAGCCACAGTGACCACGGATGCCTCCCAACTCGGGTTGGGGGACATTGTTCGGGCAGGACAGTCCAAGGCCTGTGGTCCCCCCATATAGACCAGCTTGCACATAAATGTCCTAGAGATGAGGGTGCTCCTTCTAGCGTTACAGGCCCTTCATGCCTTTCTTCCTCTAGGACAATTGCTATTCAGTCAGACAAACATGTCTGTGGTCTGGTATATCAACAAACAGGGAGGGACCAGATCTTTACCCCCTTTGTTGCGAGGCCATGAGAGTGTAGAAATGTGCGATCTCCACCCGTCGTTTTCTCATCACAACGCACATTCTGGGATGGTCCAACATCCTACTGGACAGGCTAAGTCAGACCATTCTGATGCCTTATGAGTGGTCTCTGAATCTGTCAGTAGCGGAACAGATCTTCAGCGAGTGGGGTCAACCTTGCTGCGATCTCTTTGCATCTCCTTCCAGTGGGAAGTGCAGCAAGTTTTTTGCTCTGAACCCACTGCCAGGGGGAGTCCCCCAGAGATGCTTTAGTTCATGCTTGGCCTCCCGGTCTTCTGTATACTTGCCCGCCATTACCTCTCATTCCGAGGTTTCTACAGAAAGCTCATCGACTGGGGAGCAAAGTGATCCTCATTGCCCCCATCTGGTATCACCAGGTGTGGTTCCCCTTGCTTTGGTCTCACCTTCTGGCTCCGCCTTAGATCCTAGTTGCCATTTAGGATTTAATTTCGCACCCTTCGGGGGTGCCTCATCCAAACCTGGACAGCCTGAAACTCACAACTTAGCTGCCCCAGTTCCCATGGTTGCTAGGACTCCTGGACTATCCTCCACAATTAGATCTGTTTCGGTGGCTGCTCATAAGTCTTCATCCAGGAAGGCTTATCGCAGCAAGTGGAAACATTTTTCCTTTTGGGCCTCTCAGAGGAGTTTAGACTCTTTCCCAGCTCCTATTTCCGCCATTCTTGATTTTCTAGCTGATATTTTTCAACACTGGGCTAGTTCTACTGTCAAAGTTCAGTTGGGTGCCATCTCTCGTTTTCATGTGGGCGAGAATTCTGCTTCTTTACCCTCTTCCAGACTGTGTAAAGCCTTTATCAAAGGCACCTTTTTTGTTATGCCCCCCCCCCCCCCCGGTCAAAGATCCTGTTCCCCCATGGGACCTTACCATGGTTCTAGAAGCATTGGTCGCTCTGCCTTTCGAGCCTGCAGCAACTTCAGATCTGAAATTTTTATCTTGGAAAACAGCACTTCTGGTGGCTATTACCTCTGTGAAAAGGGTTTCAGAATTACAGGCCTTGTCCATCAAAATTCCTTACATGATTTTTCACAAAGATAGGGTTTCCCTTTGAACCAATCCATCCTTTCTTCCTAAAGTGGCATCACCAGTCAGTATCAGTCAGACCATCAATTTGCCTCTGTTTTTTTCTAATTTTACTAACAAGATGGAATACAACCTCCACATGTTGGATGTTCATAGACAGTTATGATTCTGTTTACACAGGACAAAAAATTTCCGTAAATCTGATCAATTGTTTGTATTCTCCTATAAACCCACTCCTTTTTGGGGAAACCTATCTCCAAGGTCACTATAGCTAGATGGATTTCTTCATGCATCCTGCAGGTCTGTAAGGACAGAGGCATGTCTCCTCCAGTCAGGTGAAAGCTCATTCCACTAGGTCCATGGCTATCTCTGCGGCCTTTTGGTCTAGAGTGTCTTTGGATGATATTTGTTCTGCAGCTACTTGGTCCTCATCTCATACGTTTATTTCTCATTACTAATTGGATTTGACTTCCAGGAGAAGGGCATCCTTTGGTTCCATGGGCGCTCTGGGATATCCTTCCATGAGAGCCTCCCAGGAGTTTAGTAGCTGGGGACTCTGTCCCACAGGTTGAAGACCAAATGAAGTAAACTACTTCAGATAAAGAAGTTATGTACTCACCATAATGTTCCATCTGAGTAGTACTTCATTTGTCTTCAACCATCCCTCCCTCCTTCCTTCCCCCGGACCTTGGCATATGATCAGCCTACGGGCTGCAGTATAGGTCACAAGTAAATTGTTTCAGGTTGGGTTATCAGTATAAGGTTCAGCAAACTCGTTCTGGGGATGGAAGGCGTTGGAGGTGTATTATGGGTAAGGGGAGGGGTTTGGAGCTCTGAGCTGATGCTAGTAAAAGTTGCCGGCTCGGATACGATACGGATCCATAACCCACAGGTTGAAGATAAATGAAGTACATCTACTCGGATGGAACGTTATGGTGAGTACATAACTTCTTTTTTTATTTGATAGATCTCCGCCTCTTATATTATCTCACACTCTTTCCAAGGCTAGGAAGGAGAATTTATGTCCAGAGCACTTCTGAATATGTTGTGACAAAGCATTTGTCTGTACATTAAGTCTAATATCACTAAGATGGCGCAGAATCCTCTCCTTAAAAGGCCTATTGGTTTTCCCAACATAAAATCCTGGGCAGCTATCGCAAGTAGCTGCATATACTATGTTCTTAGTACTACAATCCACAAATGTCTTTAATTTGTATGTCCAGCTGTTTACAGGATGTTTGAAACAATTGTTTGTATCTATACAAGTACATGCTTTGCAACTTCTGCACGGAAAAGTGCCAATAGTAAGGCAATGTGGAACAGTATCTTGTTTGTGATGCAACAATCTCTTTAGATTCAACTTATTCTTAAAAATAAATCTGGGGACATCACCAACAGTATATCTTAGGCTATCATCTGAAGTTAAAATCTTCCAATTCTTGCTAACAATTTCACAAATGGCCGATATGTTGCCACTTTGTGTTAGTAAACATCTCATGCCACTCGGTTCTCTATTTTGTTTTTCCACATCATCCTTTCTTCTGACTGACAAATAAGGTCTCCCTCTATCATTTCTCTGTGCCTTCGTCTTCATGGTTCCCCATCGAATTTCCACCAGCCTTCCTAGAAGGTGTCCTTACTCAAGCTGTCTTGGAAGCTGCCACCTGTTCTTCTGTCCACACCTTTACCAAACACTACCATTTAGGCACTGCATCCAGGGCTAGGGCAAGCTTTTCTACTGCTGTTCTGCAGAACCTCCTATCCCAGGAGCTCTGACAGCTTACCACCCAATTTGTAACTTTGGGAGTCCTCCAGAGGATTAGTACTGCATCAGTGATTACAAAGAACATAGTGCACTTGTGTTATCCTTGCCTTAATTGTAGATGTTCAAGTAGATCAGTGTTGCAGTATCAACTCCCACCCTCTTTCCCCCTGTGTTTGCATGGCCTCCAGTGGCTGGGGTGGGTACTCTAAACCTATTAAACCCCTTCCAGTACCCCCTTCCTTGCCTTCTAGGTCACAGCAGCTCTGTTTTAGGACTTGGATAACTGGGAGGGTTGTGCTGCCCTCAGGCACTGAATGGACTTCAACAGCCTAGAAAGACTTGAAGATGATGCTGATGGACACATGTCTTATACCCCAACATCTGAACATTGGTCTTTGGATGTCTGTCAGCTGGGGATATTGCAATAGTAACTGGCCTAGTTACGACAATCTGCATGGCAGAAAGACCCAAGGATTAGTACTGTAACATTAATCTACCTGAACGTCTGCAATTAAGGTAAGCATAACACAGTAATTCTTTCATTTGTGTTTGCCAGAATGATGATAAATTTGCCCATTAGATCTGCAGGTTGCAGAGGAATTGGGAAGCGCATGTGGTGCTTGATGAAATCAGTTACCATCTTAAGTAAATTTTTTTCTGATAAAAATTAGACTGGATAAATATGAAATAAAGGTAGTTAGTCTGAAGTATTTTTGCTGTATTATAGGTGGCAGTATCTTCTGTTGACCAGTGCTGAAAAACAGAATGTGTAGTGGATTCTGAAAATGATGGAGGAGTTAGAAGTTGAATAGGAGGTGGCCAGCTAGTGACAAAAGAAGAATTGAGATTGAATATGTTTGGAAGCTTTATAGACTGACCCATGTGACATGGACTGCTGAAATCTATATGAAATAAATCGCCTTGGTTATATTAGATTTGGTTGAGTTTCTTCATGACTGTCGAATGCAGAACCTGTTAAGCAGCAAATGTTCAAGGTTTGGGACATGGCAGTTGAGACAGTAAAGCAATGTGAGCAGATGGCTCAATGTTTAATATGAATGGAAGGCAAGCAAACAAAAATTAAGATTATTGTTAGAAAACATGGAAAGATTTGAAGGAACAGGTAAAAAAAGTAAGCTGGTGAAATGTACTGTGTTCTCAAAAGATTTGGTGGTGGTAGCACTGTTTTTTTTAACTTGATTCACGACTAGAATATGGGAAATCTAGACTAATATTAATAGAATTTTGTCCTGGAATAAAAAGAAAATACTTTGCTTTAGTAGGCATCCTTTGATTGCCAGAGGATCGTGGGTTTTTGCCTCTATTGGACTGATTTGAGCAGTATCGTCTGTGTCTGTGCAGTCCAATCTGGGAGTGGCATCCTTTCCACATTCTCAGCCGCAGTAGGCAAATGTCAATCTGATGCCACTGCACAAATTTTCCTGAGGGCTGTCTCATCCTCTGCTGTCTTTGCCAGGGTGGCTTTATACATAGCATAGCAAATGCTTCCTTCACTTGCCATTTCCAGGCATACTTGTCTGAGGTGAGAGAATACCAGGTGTTTGTGCTGATGGCGAGAGCACTGAGGTAATGATTGTATATGTCCTTGTAGCGCAGTTTGGGTCGCCCTTTTGGCCTCTCTCCAGATTTCAGCTGTCTAAAAAGGAGTCATTTCAGTATTCAGCCATCCATCATGCATGAGACATGACCTAAGCAGCACATACTTCTCTGTTTTTGGATGGTGAATATGGAGGTGATGCCTGTCCTCTCAAGCACAGAGCTGCTGGGATCTTGTCCTGCCATGAGATACCAAGTATGCGGCTGAGGCAGTGCATTTGGAATACATTGAGCTGCTGCTGCTGTTTTGAGAGCCACATCCATGTTTCACTGGCATACAGTAATATGCTCAAAACACATACTGCAAAAATCTGCACCTTGGTGTCCATAATGAGCTTTATTATTGGCCCATATTATCTTCTTCAGCCTGGAGGCTTTTCCAATGCACTTCTTAATCTCAATTCAAGTGACAAGTTGTCTAACATTGTAGAGCCTGAGTACACAAACTGATGGACAACCTCCAGCTCATAGTCACTCACCCTGATTGATGGCACATTACCCACATTTTGGCCCATCACTTGGGTGGTCTTGAAACTGAGTGGGAGCCCAAATTCCATACATACATCCAGAAAGAAAGTCACGAGTGACTGAAGTTCCTGTTAGGTGTGAGCCAAAATAGTTGCGTCATCAGCAAACCGGAACTCCCTTTATTTATTGACATTTGTTAACCGGGTTGGTCCTGCTGAGCTTGTGGCCGATTTTCAGAGGAGGTCCGAGGAGAAAAGCTCCAATCAAAAAGGTGATATATAATTAAAAAGCAGAAATGCACCATTTCACAAATCACAGTATTTAAAGCAATAAATAGAAATATAAAGAATAATTTTGCATGTTGATCAGTACACCAATGTAACATACAGTGTGTGTTGTAGTTGGTAGAAAGCAGGTGCAATCGGTTGCATAGGAGAGCATACAGTAATGTATACACAAACTAGTAAAATTTTACAAGAGTTTTTTGAGCAGTCATTCACATTTGAGGGAAAAAAACAATAAGAGACGCCTTACGATAATTGGACATAAAAATAATTATGTATGTTGATCAATATATCAAAGTAACACACAGTGTTATAGTTTATAGTTAGTAGAAAGTAGGCTCAATAATTCAACAAAAAGAGCACACAGTAATGTTATGTACATAGACATGTGCATTTTTAAAATAGGTTTTTGTGCAATCATTCACATTAGAGGGAGAAGCAGTCAGAGACACCCTAGAAGAAGTGGTGCAGGAAATGTGGTGGTGCAAGAAGTAGTGGGAGAGACTCGTCTAGGAGGGTGATAGAGGACTTATGTTGAGTCATAGCAGGGACCGGTCTTGGAGTAAGGTGAGCCTTTAGTTAATTTTTAAAGTGTAGGGAGTGGGTTATGGAGCGGATGTGAAGGGGAAGCTTGTTCCAAGCCTTAGCAACAGAGTGTTTGTAAAGTAGTTTGCCTACAGTTTTTTTTGGTCGGTAGATATCTAGTAGGTTCTGGTTAGAGGTATGGAGGGGCCGAGTTGGGGTATAGGGGGAGATCAAGGAAGGAAGAGAGGGGCAGAGTAAAGGTTTGTAAATGATAGAGTGTAGCATTAAAAACTGAGATAGCTGCAGTTGTTGGGGAAGTTCAAGCCAGTGGAGAGAGTTTAGTGAAATACAGTGATGTGCATTGTAAGGGGAGTTAGTTATAAACTTGGCTATTTTGTGATATGTTTCTTGGAGTTTGTTTAGTGTTGTGACCTGAATATTGGTGAGAACTGGGGTGGCATATAGGAGGGAGGGGAGGAGGAGTGCCTGTGCTAGGGTGAGTCTAGAGTTGGGGGTAGAAATTTTTTGTTCCGATGTAGTAGGCCCAGTTTCTGTTGTGTTTTCTTTATACATTGAAGTATATGGAATTGAATTTAAGTTCGTCATCAATGATGATCCCAAGGAGTTTAGTGTGGGTGTCGGGTTGGATGACTAGTGTTAGAGGATTGGATAGAAAAGGTGGTTTTGTGCTGAGAGAGGGAATGGGGGAGGGAAGAGTATGAGTTTAGTCTTTTTTGGGTTAAGGATGAGTTGATTGTTTTGATAGCTATTTTTCAGTGGATAGGAGGGTTTCTTGAGTGAGGGTATGTAGCTCAGATACAGTTAGAGAAAGAGATGAGTGTAGAGTCATCTGCATATTGAATGAGGGTAGATTATTTGCAATTTGTGAACAGGTCATTGGTGAAGATATTAAACAGAAGGGGGCCCAGGATGGAGCCTTGAGGCACCCTAGTTGGAACAGGGAGGAAGGGAGAGGAGGAAGTAAGCCATTTGACGGATTGCTGCCTACTGGATAGGTAGCTAGAAATCCAAGCTATGGAGGTGGGAGATAGGTTGAGTTTGGCAAGCTTAGTGAACAATAAAGGATGTGAGACTGTATCAAAAGCTTTGGAAAGGTCGAGGAAGAGACAGGATGTGAGTTTGTTGTTATCAAGAGCCTTGGTTATAGTGTGGGTGAAAGAGAGTAGAACAGTAGTTTGTGCTGTGGTTGGGGCGAAAACCGTGTTGAGTGGGAGTGAGTAGGTTGTGCTGGAGGAGGTGATTTAGGAGCGGAGTATGGATACATTTTCTCTAGGATTTTGGAGAGGGGGAAAGAATGGCAGTTGGACGGTAGTTAGCTGGGTCTGTGGAATTCCCACTTTTATGTAAGGGAATAGTAAAGAAGGATTTCCCTAAGGTAGGCATGGTGGATTCAAGGATAGATCTGTTAATTAGTATAGATACAGGGTAGGCAATAGAATCAGCAGCAAGTTTGAGGAAGGAAGGAGGTAAGTTATTAGTAGATGGGGAGCAGGATTTGAGCTTAAGGAGTGATCTGATGTAAGAAGTGGAAATGGACTGAAAAGAAAAAGGAGTTGTGTTAGGGGGATTTGGAGGAGAAGGTACTGAAGTAAAGTTAGAAGGTAGGAGATTCTGTATGGAGTTAATGAAGTTTTGATTTAAGAGGGTAGCAGTTTCCAGAGGGGATGTGTTTGGGTAGGGGAAGGGGTTGGAAGGACTTCCTGGAGACAGAATCTTGTTCATGGTTGACCAGAATTTACGAGGGTTGGATTTATTGTTGAGTTGAGCTGAGATTTATTAGGACTTTTTGTCATTTGTAGATGTCCTTCAAGGATGCATCTGCAGTCCTAACATATGGGTTGTCCTGCCTCAGGCAGCCCTTCGGTCGGCCGGATTCCAAAGTTTGGGTCTGGCCTCGGCTGATGTCGCACTTCACCCGACATCACAGCTGCTGGGGTATGAAGGCATCAGCCGACGCCATTTTCCTCAGTCTTTCTTGCCGCGCGGTGCCCGAAGCAGAAGCTGTTCGCAAGTGCCGGTCGGTCAGATCCAGAGAATTTCTACTACCGAAGACTTCTAAAAAAGCTAAGTACCCCGTTGGGGACTCTTTCTTGCCTCAGCCGATGTCGGACAAAGTAAATAATTGTTTAACTTGTGGGAAACAAATACCTCATAAGGATTTCCACTCTTATTGCCTTCCTTGTTTAGGCCCAGACCACGACGTATCAGCTTGTCTAGCCTGTGCTTCCTTCAACCGACGGACGCTTAGACGTCGGTTGGAGTTTGCCGAAGAGTTTTTTGGTCCCACTTTTGCATATAAAATGCCGTCGGAGACTCCGACTACGCAATTAGCTAAAAAGCGCAAGGAAAAGGACCGACACTCATGCCATGGTTTCGGCTGAAACCACTGTTAGGCCAACCACGAGTGTCTCGGTTTCGGCTGAAACAGAGTCCTCGGTTCTCCCTTCAGCCGAAAGCATGCCACCGATAACAGAGGCCACACAGGCCATGGCTGATTCGGCTACAGAAATTTCTACTGCAGAAACAGGCACCCAGGATTTGTCAGACACTATCCCTTTTGACATCTCTACTCCTACACGTGGGGCTGCTAGACCCCCTGCTTCTATGTCTATCAAGGCCTTTTCCAGGGCTAAAGCAGCCAAAATTTCTAATACCTTGACTACAAAAGCCCCCCTCTCACAGGTCTACCTCTAGTTCCCAGATTCTCAGTCTGGCTGAGGATCTTATTTCTTTGATCAGGGGATCCCAACCTCACCCAGACAGGGCCTCTCAACCTCCTCCAGATAAGAGGCCTAGGACTGAACCACCTGAACCTGTCTATACAGATTATTCCTCCGATGGCTCAGATATTTCTGATCATCAGGAAGGCCCATATTCACCTTATGAGGATTCTGATGCAGAAGACTCCATTCCTTCTGCTTCCCCTCCTGAAGAATTTTCTTTTGGGGAAACCCTACACTCTATGAGGGAACACTTCCAATGGCAGGGCCAGGATTTTTCAGATTCAAGGAAAAGGCTAAGGACCTTTTTACATTTACCATGAAGGGTTTCTCATCTAGATCAAGGGAGGTCATAGTCTCCCTTTACTCATCACTCATCAGACCAATGATTGAGTACAATGCCCCATTCGGAATGTATCTGACCCGACACTTGCAGCAGCTGGAGAGGCCACAAAAGTTCCTCACCAAAAGGATAAAGGGTCTCAAAAATCTGTCCTATGCTGCCCGACTGAAAGAACTCCAGCTCTACTCAGTAAACAGCTTGCTCGGAGGTGACCTTTGCCTAACATACAAGGCCATCTCAAACCCAGATTTGATGAATATGCTTCACGTCAAAAAATCCACATCCATCAGAGCCACAAGGCGGAGACTTAAACCTGGACACGACTATTAATAGGGCGTGCTGGAGGGATAGATTCATCACCCAAAGACTCCCTATGCTGTGGAACAAAATCCCGGTACATGTGAGGCAGAGCACCTCACTGGCCTTGTTCAAGAGAAATCTTGACCAATGGATGGGAGATCGCAGATATACCCCAGGGATTACGTCAGTGTCATTGCTCGACAGAGGCACAGCAAAATAATGGGTTTAGTTCCCCGTACTAAAGGGGTGGCGTAAGCCACAAAACGATGGGCTAGGCTTGTAAATGCCCTCGGGCAGATAGCCTAGTATGAACCTATGAAACCTATGAAACCACAGCATAGGCCTTTAGCCATACCTCCTGTACTACCGGTTGTTGATGATGCATATAATGATGCCAGTACTGCCCCTGATTCTCTCCCTCCGGCCCCTGCCAAACCTGACAGATATTACAGGGTCCCGGACATTCACTACCACCTGTATAAGGCTCATGTTGCAGACCCCGAAACCATTTCTCAGGGCCCTAAAGGTGTTGCAGCTGCCTCTGCCAAAAACCCTCTTCCCTCTGAAAGGGAATCTAGAGCATTAGAGATGGGGTAAAAGGTTTACACATCTGCTACTCTTTCGGCCAGGGCCTTAAACTGTCAATTTCACATGATTCAGTACCAGGAATTTTTGTTAGACCAGCTAAATAAAAAACTGTCCTCTCCTGAACCTATAGACCGTAAGTCCCTTCAGGATTTGGTACATAATTCTCAGCAGGTCAGTAATCATTTTTTAAAATGTGGCTATGATGCACTGGAGGCTTCCTTTAGATCAGCTATGACTGGAGCAGTGATTCGAAGACATGCCTGGTTAAAAGAGCAATCCTTACCAGACCATGTTAAGTCAAAACTCCTAGATGCTCCTATGGAGAAACAAAGTTTGTTTGGCTCCCCTGCACAGGAGGTTCTAAAGAAAGTGGAAGAAAAAGCAAAATCTGTCCAAACAGTCAAGGATTTTTTGCAGGTCCAACCACCGAGGTTTAGCAGAAATTGGCCTTCGAAGAATTGGTCCTTTCTAGACACCTCCAAAGCACAGAGAGGCAGAAATAGACGCCCAAGAGGCAGAGGTCAATCTAGGAGTGCCTACAGAGGTCGTCAGTGGCAACCTGCCAACCAGAGAACTGCTGCCACAGCTACGACTACAACCACTTCCACTGGACAGACACAATGACTTTGCTCTGATTCTGCCTACCAGGGAACAACTGGAAGGCACCCTTGGGCGGAAAGCTAGCCTTATTCTCAGACAACTGGCATTGCATTACAGGAGACAAATGGACTTTACAAACAATAGACAAGGGCTACAGGTTTCACTTCCACTCTACCAAAAAGAGAGGAATGCCAAACCTTCCACCAAGCCAAAAAACAGAGGCTCTAAAACAAATCATCAACTTACTAAGGATGAGAGCAATAGAAAAGGTACCATCTATGGAACAAGGCCAAGGATTTTACTCCAGACTTTTCCTTGTACCAAGAAAAGAAAATCAATGGAGACCTATTCTCGACTTGTCCGCACTGAACACATACCTCATTGTTCCAAAATTCAAAATGCTGACCCTCCAGCAACTTCTTCCCATGTTGGGCAAGGAGTCTTGGCTGGTGACTCTACATCTCAAGGAGGCATACCTATACGACCAGATTGCAGAAGACACCTCAGATTTCTTGCAGGATCAGAGCATTATCAATTCTCAGCATTGCCCTTTGGCTTATCTACTGCGCCCAGGGTATTCACGAAATGCCTGGCATCAGTAATTGCTCATTGCAGGCTTCAGGGAATTCAAATTTACCCGTACCTGGACGACTGCCTAATCCAAGTGGACAACAAGACAAAATTAACAAAAGATTTAGCCAATGTCATACAACTGTTTCAAGCCTTGGGATACACAGTCAACATTCAAAAGTCAAGGCTAGTACCATCCCAAAGGATAACATTTTTGGGTGCAGAACTGGATACAACAACTCAGATGGCTTTTCTCACAGAGGAAAAACAAAAGCAACTACCAGTCTATTTCATGGCATTAACAACTCGAACTCAGCTCACTGCAAGGAAAATCCTGCAAGCCCTGGGTTACATTGCATCCTGCATAATATTAATTCCACATGCCAGGTTGCATATGAGGAAGTTACAATGGTACCTAAGGAATGTATGGTCTCAACACAAGCACAGTCTAGAAGCCCAGATTCCAATTATTCCATGCCTGAAAATAGAATTCCTGTGGTGGGCTCAGGCCTGTCAGATAAACAAAGGATTGCCTTTCCACAAACCACATCCAAGCCAGACCATCACCACGGACACCTCAGACCTAGGCTGGGGGGTGCACATGGAAGACAAGTGCATACAAGGCCTATGGCCCCAAAACCAGCAGAATTTACATATAAATCTAAAGGAGATGCTGGCAGTGAAACATGCAATCCAGGCATTCAGACCATTCCTCCTACCAGGTCACCTGCTGATAAGGACGGACAATACCACAGTGATGTGGTACATCAACAAACAGGGAGGTACACACTCATACCCTCTATGCCGGATGGTAATGGACCTGTGGAATTTGGCCCTGGATCTCAACATTCAACTGCAGGCCAGATTTGTACCAGGAAAAGAAAATTCACTAGCGGATACCTTAAGCATAACTACCACGGATGCTCACGAATGGATGCTGCATCCAGATATCTTCAAAACCATAACAAAGAAATGGGGAAGGCCAGAGATACACCTGTTCGCCTCCCCACACAACCACCAATTGAAGAAATTCTGCTCAAGAGTATACCACCCACTTGCCTGGAGGGTGGACTCCCTTTCCTTCAGCTGGAAAAACCTGACAGCATATGCATTTCCACCTCTTCCTTTGATGTACAAAGTCCTACTGAAGATCAGAGAGGAACAGCCAAAGGTAATCCTGATAGCTCCAGACTGGCCAAGACAGCATTGGTACCCACTACTGAAAAGCATGTCTCGGGCGCACTCATGGCCTCTACCTCTATGTCCATTACTTCTAACTCAGAACAACTACAAGACCCTGCATCCAAACTTGAAAACACTGCAGCTAACTGCTTGGAATATTGCATGAAACAAAATCAACCAGACTTGTCTCAGAGGGTTAAGGACATTATCTTGGAGGATCGAAGACCCTCCACAAGGAAAACATATTCAGCCAAATGGAAAAGATTCCTCATTTGGAGTGCAGCAAAGGGAGAAAATGTCTCAATGGCAAACATAGCGCACATCCTGGAATACTTAGCAGAACTGTTCCACAATGGCCTATCCTACTCCTCCATTAAGATTCATGCATCAGCAATTTCAGCAGAGTACAACATGGGTCCGCCTGTCTTCTCTCATCCTCTACTCAGGCAGTTCTTGAGAGGAATCAAAAACGTAAAGCCTCCAAGAAAACCACCTCTACCTGCATGGGACCTCAACTTTGTGCTGGAAAAATTAACACTTCCCCCTTTTGAACTAGCAGCAACAGCAGACTTACAGTACTTATCTTGGAAAACTGCATTCCTGCTAGCAATCACTTCAGCAAGAAGGGTATCTGAATTATAGGCATTAATGGCAGTCCAGCCTTTCCTTATTTTACATCAGGACAGAGTGTCTCTGAGAACTAATCCTACTTTTATGCCAAAGGTGGTCTCCAGGGTATCATTGAACCAAGCTATTCATTTACCTACCTTTTTCCCCAACCCACAGAATAGGGGAGAAAGACTACTACACACATTGGATGTGCACAGACAATTGCGCTACTATCTGGACAGAACTAAGGTCAGCAGAAAAACAGACCAGCTTCTGGTAGCATATGCAACAGGAGTGCAAGGAAAAGCAATTTCAAAACAGACAATCTCAAAATGGATAGGAAATTGCATTAGATTCTGCTACTCTTTTCATGGAAAGACCACTCCTGAAAACATCAGGCCTCACTCCACAAGAGCTACAGCCACCACTACAGCTTTCCTATGAGGAGTGGCTACCAAAGACATTTTAGAAGCTGCTACTTGGAGCTCCGTGCATACATTTGCCAAGCATTATAATCTTCCTTTATTCTCCAGATCCCGAGCAGGTTTTGCAACTGCTGTTTTGCAAGGGATCTTAACTACACTATCATTATCTTAGTGCCTCCTCCCCCAGTTTGGCTATGGTATTCTACCCATATGTTAGGACTGCAGATGCATCCTTGAAGGACATAGTACAGTTTTGTACCTACCATAAATGTAGATGTCCGATAGGTATGCATCTGCAGTCAGGATTACCCAACCTCCTTCCCCTCTGTGGTATTCCTAGGGTACTTACCCCTCTTTTAGCTAGCTGGGGGAATCTATTATGGTGTATTTGTTTGTATGTATATATGTATATATATTTTACTCTCTACTGTTTGGAATTATCTGCATTTATCCAAATTTTGCCTTCTTAGAGGGCACCTGGCATCTGGGCCAAGAAACACTGAGGAAAATGGCGTCGGCTGATGCCTTTATACCCCAGCAGCTGTGACGTCGGGTGAAGTGCGACATCAGCCGAGGCCAGACCCAGACTTTGGAATCCGGCCGACCGAAGGGCTGCCTGAGGCAGGACAACCCATATGTTAGGACTGCAGATGCATACCTATCGGACATCTACATTTATGGTAGGTACAAAACTGTACTTTTTTTTGTTAGGTTTCTTAGTTGTCTAAATTTAAGTAGTAGGGGAAGTTGTTTTGTATTGGTCCAGGCCTTCTAAGCACTGTCTCTTTGTTGCATAAGGGAACTAGTTGCCCTGGAAAGCCATGGAGCATGATTAGATTTTAATCTGATCTTTCTAGAGGGGGCTAGAGAGTTCAAAGCATTAAGGAAGATGTTATTAAATGTACTTACAGCATCGTCGAGAGGGAGTTTTCTAAGTATGGACCAGTCTGTTAGAAAGAGAAGAATTTAATTGCAAGGCATCAAAATGGGATAGTTTACGGCAGTCTTTGACCACATGAGTTTTGGGAATTTGGCAGGAGTATCTTAGGACAGCGGTAGGGAGATGGTCACTAAGGGAGTCTGGTAAGGTAGTGGGATTGTGTTAGCTGGTAAGGATCCAGTCAATAGTTGAGCTGGATGAGGAAGTTTTGTGAAAGCGTGTGGGGGATGATACCAGTTGATGAAAACCATGTAAGTTAATCATGAGTTGAGGAGAGTTGGTAGTAAGTTTGGACCAGTTCATATCCCCTAGGATGAGGGTTTTGTAAGGTATGGTGAGGGAGAACCATGACGGGTTATTTTCCAGGATGGGCAGGTTATTTCAGGGGAAGATAAATAGAAGTAACTGCAAATTTTTTATTGGGATTCAAGTGGCAGTTTAGGATAAGTTCAACTGGGAGAAAGTCAGGAATGGGTGAGGGTAGGGCTGAGAGGTTTAAGCTGTTGGAGTAGAGGATAGCAACACCACCTCCTTTTTTATGATCTCTGTCAGAGCGATAGATGTTGTAGCCTGGTGGTAGAATCTCGCTATTGGAAATGTGGTTTGAACCAAGTTTCTGACCAGGAAAGAATGTGAGGGGTAGTATGAGCTATCCATGTGTGTAAGTCAGTGATTTTGTTATGACACTTCCTAAGCACCAAGATCTTCAATCTACTTTTTTGCTTGAAATTTAACTTCTTACGTACATCATAACTCTTAAATTATGACAGTTTTTTCTTTCTTCTAAGTTCATTTTTTCTTTTAGATGATGGGCATACTCTTCTTGAAAAATGTGGTTCAGCTTATTTGTAGTCCGTTTGTATCTATCAGGAGTAGCATTTGAACAGCATATATACTCTACAACAATTGAAAAGTATGTGTATATATTACACACACACAGACCACACATACACGGGTTTACTTCACATTACCTAAACCTCATGTGACTGAATTTCATTTGACTGAGACCAAATCACCTAATTTTCAAAATACTGAAAACTCATTTGACTGAATCTCATTTCACTGAATTGTAAGCTATAGACATGATGTGGGTTTCCTTTCACCTGTACCTTGTGCGTGATAAAAAGAATTTCTGTAACTTACAGTGCCGACTGTCAGAATACCGATAATCATGTAGAAAGTAGTGTTGTGTTTCTAAATGTGGGTGTGTCTGTCTACATTTTTATGGGAAGTATCTAAAGTAATAGGGCAGGTGTGCTGTGTGTTCCCAGCAGTAGTGGCAGCGTGTGAAGTACTGTAAGGCAAGTAAAAGGTATATGCCCTTTTCCTCACTGTAGTGTGATCCTGGAGTTAGTGTATAGAGTTGAGGGGTGGGGGGCACAGCCCCCAACTAGTTTGGTTTTATATTGTCTGGTTTCTCTTGAGGGTAAGTAAGTATTTTTTAAATTCTGGAAAGAGGTAGTCATTAGTGTTATAAGTGTGCATGTTTATGGTTTAAAATTTAGTCTCTTGAAATTTATCATTGTAAGCTTTCAGTGAAATGGGATTCAGTCAAATGAGTTTTCAGTATTTTTGAAAATTAGGTGATTTGGTCTCAGTCAAATGAAAGTCAGTCAAATGAGACTTAGGTGATGTGAAAGAGACCTACCTCTCTCTCTATATATATATATATATATATATATATATATATATATATATATATATATATATATCCACACACACACACACACACACAAACAAACTAAGCTTCTGGTGTCTTACAAAGGGGATCCAGTATTTGTCTGCCTGGGAAGACATGATCGACAAACCACGATGCTTTGCCAGAGATTGTCTGCACCTGTCACCCCTGGGATTCAGGTTACTGGCTAAAGCTCTTGCCACCCGTATAGTGCCTTTTTTAGGCAAGGTTCAAAGGATAAAACCACCACCGTAACAGATACAAGCATGCAAAATCTGAAGGTAATGCTACTCAATGCTTGAAGTCTAAACCTCAAAATGCACACTCTCGAGGCACTCCTAAAAATGGAGAACATCGATATCTGTGCAGTGACTGAGACCTGGTTCAAGGCTCCAGAGAGCACCCCTGCAATACCAGGCTACAATTCTTACCACACTTTTCGGCCACAAAGCCAAGACAGAAACACTAAAGGTGGAGGAGTGTCCATATTCACCAAGGATAGTCACACCTCCAGGCTAGTTGCCCAACACAATGCATCTGAAATTCTCCAGGTGCAACTAACACTAGGTAAGACTGCAATCCAAATTGTAGCTTGCTAAAGAGATCCCCCACCATACCCCAAGATTCTCACTACACCTTCCTAAACATACTGGAAAATATTAAGATACAGCCAAACACCCTAATACTGGGTGATTTCAACTACCCTGCCATTAATTGGGAAAACTACTCAGGTACCAACTCCTTTTCCCAATGGTTCTTGGAATTTATAAATTCTAATGCCCTGGATCAACTAATCCATCCTAGACCTGGTCATTACCAACATGGGAGACAGATGCTCCACACCAGTGGTCACCCCCTCATTGGTCAGGTCTGACCATAAGCAAATCACCCTTGACATCCACATCCCACCCCCACCCCTCAGTAAGGAAACCTCCTTAAAAAACTTCTCCAAAGCCAACTTCATGCTACTGAAGTCAGAAGTGACGAACTTCACAACACCCACGCAGACGGAATCTGGAAGTTCGACAGCAGAATCCTACACTAAGGCACTGTACGAGCACATCCACTTGTGCATGAATCGTGCCATCCCAAATAGAACCAAGATGATCTTCTCCAAAAAAAGGATCCAATCTGGTGGTCCCCATGCTATAAACAAACTATACAACAGAAGGAAGAAACTGTTGCAGAAAAGAGGAAAATCCCAGGATGCAAAAAACTCCCTCACCAGCCTCAGTAAGAAACGGAGATCCCTCATAAAATCCTCAAAAGCTAGTTATGAAAATAAAATTGCCAAAGATTCCAAAGACAACCACAAGGCATTCTATAGTTATGTCAAGAATCTAAATGGCAATGCTCAGATCTGCTCTGAGCTACAACAGAATGGCATTAAATATACTGATCCCAAGGATATTGCCAATATCCTGGCAGATCAATTTAGTGCCAACTTCACCCCCCTCTCACCCCCTAAAGGGCCCATCTCAATACCAAAAGATTGCCAAATTCCAATAATCACAGCCACACAGGTAGAAACAGCACTCTCCAAAGCTAAGAATACAGCATCCATGGGACCAGATGACATCCCAGGCTGTTTACTACATGAACTACAAAATGAACTGGCACCCCACCTAAGTGTCCTGTTTAATCATAGCCTTACCTCAAGCTTCGTGCCCACTGAGTGGCACACAGCTACAGTTATCCCGCTCCACAAGGGAGGATCCGCCTTGGATCCTGGGAACTACCGTCCCATCAGTCTGACGAGCCTGATCTGCAAGGGCTTGGAACGCATTGTCATGGAACTTATAAACAAAGACATTGGCAACCTTCAAACACTGGACCCCATCCAGTTTGGGTTTGTGTAGGACCGATCTTGTCTCCTGAATCTGATTGACTTCTTCGAATCAGTCTCGAGAGCTGTGGACGAAGGTAAGGCGGTCCACACAGCCTATCTGGACCTCTCCAAGGCCTTCGACACCATCCCCCACTCTGGAATCATAGATAAACTTACTAAGCTGGGCATAAATCCCTACGTCACTCGATGGGTTGCCAGCTGGATTACTGACAGAACCCAGACTGTAAAAAGTAGCAGACTCCGAATCCAGCTCCAGACAAGTGGAGTACCTCAGGGTTCAGTCCTGGGACCACTCTGTTTGGCATCTACTTCTCTGAAGTACAATCCAACACTAAGTGACTCTGGTTAACAAAGTTTGCAGATGACTGCAAACTGGGAGCCATTATAGAATCCCCACATGATGTGGATATTCTACAAAAGGGCCTTACAGAAACAGATGCCTGATGCCAGAGCCATGGGCTCAAGCTTAATGCCAAGAAATGTATAGTTATCCCCTTTGGAAAAAAATATGTACCCATGAACTACCACATAGGTGGCAGGACACTAAACATTGAAAGTGTGATGAGAGACTTAGGGACAAAAATGGACAGTGGTCTCACTTTCGATAACCACATCGCCACAACAGTCAGGAAATCCTTCTATGTGGCACACCTCATCATTAAGGGCTTTTCAACCAGAAAAAAAAGAGGTCATTGTCCCACTGTACTCATCCCCCATTAGACCCATTATACAGTACAGTGCCCCATTTGGGATGTACCTCACTAGACACCTGCAACAACTAGAAAGACCACACAAGTACCTCACTAAGAGGATTAAGGGCCTTAAACAATTACCCTATGAAGCACGACTAAAAAAGCTCCAGCTCTTCTCAGTCGCTTACCGTCTGCTCAGAGGTGACCTATGCCTGACCTATAGGGCCATGTCAAACCCTGAACTAATGGACATGCTTCACCTCAAAAAAACGAGATCCCTCAGAACCACTCGTTCTAGTGACTTGAACCTATGTACAACAATAAACAGGACATGCTGGAGGGGATAGATTAGTGTCCCAGCGACTCCCCTCACTCTGGAATAGAATCCCAGTCCATATTCAACAGAGCTCCTCTCTGACCCTCTTCAAGAGAAATCTTGAGTGGATGGGTAATCGTAAGTTCTACCCTGGGATCACTTCAGGAGCCCTGGTGACAGAGGCCCAGGTTACTAATCTAATGGGGGGGGGGGGGTGAAAGCCATCACTCTGTGGCTAGGCTTATAATGCCCATGGGCAGATAGCCTAGTACTTACCTATATATATATATATATATATATATATATATATATATATATATATATATATATATATATATACATACATACATACATACACACACACACACACACACACACACACACACACACACACACACACACACACACACACACACACAGGTTCATAGGTAGGTACTAGACTATTGACCTATACAAGCCTAGCCAAAAAGGTACCCTGGCTTTCACCACCCAAGAAAATTATTTTCCTGTGCTCCTGTCAAGCAGAACCACAGAAGTGATCCCCGAAGTGAATTTCCTATTACCCATCCAATCATCAAGATTTTTCTTGAAGAGTGCTAATGAGGAGCTCTGTTTGACATAGGTAGTCTCTTCCCGAGTATGGGAAGTGTCTGGGACAGGAATCTATTCCTCCAGCATGTTCTGTTCATTGTGGTGACAAGGTTTAGGTCCCTAGAGCGTGTAGCTCGGAGGGATTGGGATTTCTTTAAGTGGAGCATGTCCAACAGCTCTGGGTTTGACACAGCTTTGCATGTTAGGCAGACATCGCCTCTGAGTAGGCGATATGTGACTGGGTAAAGCTGGAGTTTTTTTGAGATGGTCTGCATAGGGCATCTGTTTGAGGCCAGTAATCCTCTTTGTGAGTTATTTTTGTGGCCTTTTCCAGTTGTAGATGTCTTGTGAGATGCATACCAAAAGGGGCGTTGTACTCTGAGTGATGAGCAGAGGGGAACAATGACCTCTTTTTTTCTGGATGAGAAACCTTTTGTGATGAGGTGTGCCAAGTAGAAGGATTTCCTGACCACTGTGGCGATGTGATTATCAAAGGAGAGACTACTGTCCACCTTTGTCCCAAGGTCTCTTTATCACACTTTCGGTGTTAAGTAGACTACCACCTATGTGGTAGTTCATGGGTACAGAGTTTTTATCAAAAGGGATGACAATGCACTTTTTGGCATTGAGCTTGAGACTATGGCTTTGACACCAGGCATCTGTCTCAGTGAGGCCCTTTTGTAGGATGTCCACATCATTAGGAGTTTAGATTATGGCTCCTAGTTTGCAGTCATCTGTGAATTTAGTTAGCCAAAGACCTTCTGTGTTAGCCTGTACTTCAGAGAAGTAGATACCAAACAGGAGAGGACCCAGGACTGAACCCTGTGGTACTCCACTTGTCACTGGTCTGAAGTCTGCTACTTTCACAGTGTGGGTTCTGTTAGTATGCCAGTTGGCAACCCATCTTGTGACATAGGGATTTATACCTAGTTTAGTGAGTTTATCTGTAATTCCAGAGTGGGGGATGGTGTCGAATGCCTTGGCGAGATATAGGTAGGTTGTGTGAACCATGTTACCCTCATTTATGGCTTTGGAGACTACTTCAAAGAAGTCTGTCAGGTTTAGGAGACATGATCTGCCTTTTACAAACCCAAACTGTGTGGGGTCCAGAGTTTGGAGGTCTCCAATATCTTTGTTTGAGTTCCATGATAAGTTCCATGGCCTTGCAGACCAGGCTCGTCAGGCTAATGGGGCGGTAGTTCCCGGGGTCTGTTGTGCCCCCCCCCCCTTGTGGAGTGGGATAATTGTCACGGTGCGCCATTCAATGTGCACAAAGCCTGAGGTGAGGCTATGATTGAACGTGGTACTTAGGTGGGGTGCAGTTCATTCTGTAGTTCATGTAGAAGGCAGCCTGGGATGTTGTGAGGTCCCATGGATGCTGTGTTATTGGCTTTGGAGATTGAGGTTTTTACCTGTGCAGCCGTGATTACAGGAACTTTGCATTCTGCCGGTGTAAAGATGGGCCCTTTAGTGGATGAGAGGGGGGTAAAGTTAGCACTGAACCTATCTGCCAGGATGTTGGCAA